>NC_068984.1:119922710-119935282 GCF_001194135.2 Octopus bimaculoides | reverse complement strand
ATACATACACACATTTGTGTATTAAGGCTACCAATGGTTTCATGTTAAGAAAAATATCTTAACAATTCAAATGGAGATGAACACCATTCCTCCATGTGATCAGCTTGAAAAATTGTTAGGATATTGAGATATTTTTCTTAATATGAAACCAATGGTAGCCTTAATACACAAATAAAGAAATTTTATCCACCAATGTGGTACTGAGCACTCATTCTTGTTGTTCGACATTTACACACATGTATACACACATATATATATATATATATTTATATATATATATATATATTGGTGGACTGGTGACAGGATGGATATAGATATAAGAGAGTCAATAACAAATTGCACCTTATAGTTTTCCAGTAGCAAGATGAGAAAGTGCAAAGAAAGAAAGCAAGAATACATGGAAAGGAAAGCTGAGATTTAAAGTGAATGATGCTAATGAGTGGAAGGTGCAGGTGAATTCCAAATCACATTGAAATTACAAAGCAATGGCTCGACCTTACTGCATGGTCTGACTTGAGAGAAAAAAAATTTTGGTTGTCAAGCTGACAGTAATTTGGAAGAGCAACATTTAATGGCCACATAAAATGGAACATGTAGAATATGAAGAATTTGAGGAATCGTGAGGTATGAGAATGATAATGCATAATGCTTTTAGTAGAGGTATGTCACGGGTTTGTAGTTACACTCACGGTGTCCAACTTTGAGTTGGTGAGCAGAAGAGATATTTTCAAAATGCAGAGGGAAGGGGGAAAATGATTGCTCATGAATATAGTAAAGACAAAATCTGAGAACCAAAAATAAATGCTGATCAAACAGTAAAACAAAATAGCTGCTGTCTGGTTGAGTGGTTACAGCAACCTGTGGTTTTATGTTGCAGTTGCATAAATATCAAGAGAGAAAAAAACATACAACAATGCGAGTCAAAAGAATTGGTACATTCCTTAGTAGCAGCATCAATGATGGCTGACACTACTAAAGATACCAATACTGTATACAAGGAAGTGCTGAAATCATTGTGAACTTCAGTCGACAGCTGATGAAGGGTATGTCTTACACTGCAGGCTGTATGTACATCATCCACACCTACCTACCTACCTACCTACACACACACACATCATCATCATCATCATCATCATCATCATCACCGTCATCATCCTCATCTTCTTTTAAAGTCCAGCTTCCATACTGGTAAGCTGGCTTGAGATGGATAGTTTGACAGTGTCTAAAGAGTCAGAGGACTGCATCATGCTTCAGTGACTACTTCAGCATGAATTCTAAGGCTAGATACCTTTCCTAATACCAACAACTTAACAGAGTGTACTGGGTACTCAATTTGTGGCACCTGCACAAGGAATGTTCACCTCATAATGAAGTGGCCCCTGTTACTGAGAGAAAACAGAAGAGAGAGTGGCTGAGAATCATAGGGAGGAGGATAAGGAATGATAAGCAAGAGAGGAGGAGTGGGGAGAATGATATGGAACAGAGGAGAGAGAAAGTATTAGTGACAGGGTAATTGTAAGTATGCATGCATGTGTGTGAAAATGTATGTATGTATCTATGTATGTATGTATACAAATGTTAGTGTGTGAGTATTCATGTCTCATGGCCTTGACATCACGTGACTGTTGTAAATGAATGTCATTCCTTTCCAATATTCTGCAGAAACGTGCCTAACCATGGGGAAATATTACATTGCTTGGAAAAGAGGTAAGGTTTGCCAAATCCATTCATAAGACTGAAGACATTTGTACACAGTGTGACTGAACTCAGAACAATGTGATTGGAAAGCAAACTTCTCACTACACAGTCATATGTGGTAACTACTGCTAACCTCCTGTTTTACATCTGTAAGGAGTTGGTGTGCATTATTTTGACTTAGTTTGGTTGATTAATTTGGCAGATGTTTCTTGCACCAACTGTCTTATTCCTCAAATGCTAAGGGCAAATACCTATCCATTATGAAATACATAAAGAAACAATCAAACTTAACAGTAAACTGTGACAGATTTCTTTTTCTATAACTATTAAGGTTTAGTGGTATATTGACTCTGATCTTAAAGGGCAAATCTTCCTCTCAGCAACTGTCTTACTCCCCAAATATCAGTGGACCCTCAAAGTAAATATCCTACAATTGTAAAATATGCAAACACACGCAAATACACACACACACACACACACACACACACACACACAAAGACATATATGCACACATATACACATGCACATACACACTCCCACATATTCACACATGTGCATCTGCATACATGCACATACAATTTATACTATAGACAAATGTGCATGCCATATTTTCCAGCACACAAATCAAACTTTTCAGACCAAAAATTTCAGCTAAAAACTATAGGTTGATAAGTTGACTTACAAACCAAGACATCTTTGGAAGATGAAAATTTCCATGTGAAATGCAGCAGGATTTGGTAAGATAGTGACAATGTCTAAATGTTTACACTACATGTTTACGATATATATATCACATCGATCTGTATGCCGGAAAATATAGTAGTTATGTAGCTTAAAACCAAAAGTAAGAATGTCAAAATAAATTATGAAAAATATAAGAGGAAAAGCAAACACCCACCCAATCCCAATATTTGGGAATAATATTGGCTTCAAATTTTAACACAAGGTCAGCAGTTTCTGAGGATGAGTAAGTCGATTACATCAATCCCAGTGCTCAACTGGTGACTATTTTATCGACCTCGGAAGGATAAAAGACAAGGTCAGCCCTGGCAGGATTTGAACTCAGAACGTGAAGACAGACAAAATGCTGCTAAGCATTTTGCCTGGCTAATGATTCTGCTAGCTCACCACCCTTATATTTGGAAATAGTATTCCAATGAATTTTGTAATGAATGACCAGTTTAAAAATGTGTACCACCACCTTTATGTCTGTGAGATTTTGCTCTGAAAGATTTGTGTAAATAACTATATTTATGGAATCATCAAACCTGTCTTGCTGTTTATGAAATTTGCATAACTAGATATTTTAAGGAGGTAGAAGGAGGTATCTTTGTAAACTCAAAGAGAAACAAGTATGCTTTTAATACACACACACACACATCTGCTTCTTATATAACCACAGTCCAATGACTGAAACAAATAAAATGATAGATAGATAGATAGATAGATAGATAGATAGATAGATAGATGGATGGATGGATGGATGGATGGATAGGGAGGGAGGCTGGGAAAAATAGCTACACAGACAGATGGATAGAGATAGACATTATATTGTATATATGTTTGTGCCTGTGTTTTTCTGTGTATATATGCATATGTGTGTATATATATATATATATATATATATATATATACATACACACACACACACATATACACAGGATGAAATGGTGTGAAAAATCATTTAATTTTCATACACGGCAATTAGTCACGCAACTAATATATATCACATTATCAAAAACCAATCAATAAAAAATTTGTAACATTATTCATATAAAATGTTTATAAAAGCATAAGACATATCTACTCACGATCACTCAGTTTCTTCAAAACTTCTCCTCTTTCCTCTTCCAGGAAATCAGATGATCTTGTGGCATGAATATTTTCAATTATGTACGTGTAATATTTTTCATGTCTGTAAAACAAAATGTAAGCTGTAACAACAACAGCAACAACAACAACAACAACATCAAGTGTCGAAAAGATACTCAGCAAAAGATGCAAACAAAACTGAAGGAAGAAGAAAACTCATAATGATGATGATGATGATGATATCAAATTTTTGCACAAGGCCAGTAATTTTGGAGGAGGCAATAAGTCGATTACATTAACCCCAGCGTTCAGTTGGTTCTTATTTTATCGACCCTGAAAGGATGAAAGGCAAAGCTGACCTTGATGGAATTTGAACTCAGAATGGAAAACCAGATAAAATGCCACTAAGCTCTTTGCCTGTTATGCTAATGATTCTACTAGCTCACTGCATTTCTAAAAAGTGACTGGAAAACCACTAGAGAGAATTGTACCCCATATCTCTTAAACTCCAGATCAGCACTCTGTATCATTAACCTAAGTGACCCATGACAAACATAATAATAATAATGATAATTTTGACACAATGTCAACAATTCTGAAAGATGAATAATAACAATAATCCACCACAAGGTCCATTCCTTGCCATGATGTGATGACTTGTGTACCACAACCACTTTGAGAGCTATACCAATGGAGTGCAAAATCTGTGTAGGGCCTCCCATGCTTGACAGTCAAAGGATAGAGGCCAGACTAACATGTATCACCTCTTTGCAGAGGCAAAAACAGGTTTGCATAGGGCCAACACTCCTAGCAAGAAAAAAAGCAAAGTTTCAGAAGCATTGATGACAATTCAAAACCAATTTAACCCGGAAGAAGAAAATACAGCCCAGAGTTGAGAGCAGAGGAGAAAAATCGTTGGTGGCCTATGCTCCATTGGGAGTGAAGGACTTGAGTAAGTGAATAATAATAATCTTTTCTATAATAGGCACAAGACCTAAAATTATCAGGGAGGGACTAGATGATTACATCAACCTCAGTGTTCAACTGGTACTTATTTTATCGACCTTGAAAGGATGACAGGAAAATCCAACCTTGGCAGAATTTGAACGCAGAATGTAAAGATGGATGAAATGCCACTAACCATTTTGCTCAGCATGCTAAGCTAACAATTCTGTGAACAGCAGCAGCAGGACGAGGAGGAGTGTTTCTTATTTAGGCACAAGGTCAGCAGAATTAAGGACAGGCAGTTTAGTCAACACAGTCAGCCCCTGTATTTGACGGCTACTTTATTTTAACGACCCCTGAGGGATGAAAGTAAAGTTCACCTCAGCAGAATGGATTTGAACTCAGTATTTAAAGAGAAAGAATAAATACCACAAAGCATTTTCTCCGACATTTTTTTTTGACATTTTCAACATGAAGGGAGGCAGTAAGTCAAATCCATAAATGCCAGTACTTGACCAAGAGTAACTTTTTTATTTATTTATTTATTTTTTGTCACTAGACAGATGAAAGGCAAAGTTAACCGACCTCAGTGGGATAAAGAAGAGAGTAGAAACTGATGATGAAGAAACTAACAATGATAACTACAACAATGCATTTGACTGAAACAGAATAATTTGCCAAACTGTTGTGGCTGTGACCCAAAAGTGAATAGGTAGAAATTGAATTCTACCTAACCTAAGAATATAATGGTAAAATTTGAGATTGAGGAAATTGGTAAGTGTAACTATGTGCATAAGCAAAATTGGTAATAAATCCATCTCATAAAAAATTTCAAATGTTTTTAAAAGAGGAAAATGGAAAATCCTTTAGTCTTACTGAAAGGCTAAAGGATTTCTAAATAAGCCATTAAGACCAAACTGCAACGCTAATATATATTAGAGAAACTCTTTGGATTTTTTTTATTTGGGTCATCGAAAATTGCACTATTTTCTGTAAATATAATGTCAGTGATATATTAATTTTAGTTAAACTATATACGTGTGTGTGTGTGTGTATGTGTGTGTGTGTGTGCATGCAAGCACACGTTTGTGTGTGTGCATGTGTGCACGTGTGTGTGTATATACATGTATGTATATCTCATTCTAATTTTGACAGTTTCATTGCTGCATTGACACCGGAATTGAATAACAGATGAAACAGGAAGGAAGTGAAACAGATTATATGTTGTTTGTTTGTTTTTTTTTTGTTCATTTCTAATGGGTCTTGTTTTGTTAATGTTGTTACCAAACACAAGTCAAGCAAATCTCTCATCATAAACTTTTCTGGTTGTGATAAACCCATTATTTATTCAGATGTAGTGTATCTAGAATCAATGAACCTACCCTTTCTTTAGGAGAGCAAAGAACTGAGGAAAATTTAGATACTCTTTTTGGCTGCTCAATTTATCAAGTAGAAGTTCCCTTATTGATTCCTATTGTATTTCGTTTATTACAAGTGCAGAATTTAGATCATTTTACAAATTCAAGGCATTTGCAAGTTATTTTGGAAGCAGTTGTTGTTCTTTCCTGTAACTGGCCTGGATCAAAGAGATTTCTGAGCAATGATATCCTAGAAGTGACCATCTCATCTATTTTTCCAGGTATCATTATGGACTAAAGGGTAACAGACTTAATCAATCACTATTTCAGTACCACCACCTGACACTTTCAATGCCTGATACTTTCAATGCCTGACACTTTTGATGCCTGACACTTTTAATGCCTGACATTTTCAATGCCTGACATTTTCAATGCCTGACATTTTCAATGCCTGACACCTTCAATGCCTCACACTTTCAATGCCTGACACTTTCAATGCCTGACACTTTCAATGCCTTTAGCTGGCTATTCTGTTATAAACATTCAGACCTCTGGTTTGAGGATACCTTCCACTATTCCTTCCACCAGTCTTGGAGACCCTGTAAAGGGTTCTGGACACTGTCTTTCATCCTGTATAAAAGATAAATAAAGGAGTGTACCTGAGACTACATTACCCAATATACTCTTTTTAAAAATTTTGTAGGCACAGGCATGGTTGTGTAGTAAAAAGCTTGCTTACCAACCATATGGTTATAGGTTCAGTCTCACTGCATGGCAACTTTGGTGTCTTCAACTCTAGACCAAAGCCTTGTAAATATACTTGGTAAAAGAAAACTGAAAGAAGCTTGTCATATGCATGTGTGTGCATGCATGCATGAGAGAGAGAGAGGGAGGGTGTGTGCATGTGTATGTGTGTTTGTTATTGTTTCCTCATCTTCATATGATATGATAGTTGTAAACAAGCGTCACTAAGATGCATGAGAAGAGGTGTCCTTTGTCTTTAATATTCTGTGAAAACATGTTTGGTCATGGAGTGACAGGAAGGGCATCCAGCTGTAAAAAATTTGCCTCAACAAATTCTGCCTGACCCATGTAACCACAGAAAAGTGAAAATTAACCCTTTAGCATCCAGATTATTTTCTCAAATATAATGCTTATTTATTCACATTGTTTTAAATTAACCAATGAATTGTCTTGTAGCTTTAAGATTTCAATGATGTGATGGTTTAGTTTTCAGAATGACATTGCAGACTAGGGGTGAGAGGCCAGATCTGCTCTGTTCGAACATAAAGTATGTAAAGCAATATCATTTGGGCCTGATATGGCTGGTTTGAATGCTAAAGGGTTAAAAACATTGATGATGATGATGCAGTGCTTCATTTAAAAGCATTTGGGCTGTAAATTCTAGCAGGTCATGCAACCACATAAAACCCTAGCCATTAGCTAGTCTTGGAATCATAGTTTAGAGAAAAACTCTAACATTTCATCATAAAAGAAGTGCAAGTGACATGAAATATATAAAATATTTCACCTCATGACCTGCAGTCCAAGAATTTGATGCAATCACAATGTCTGCAGACTCACTATCTACAATCTACAGATATTCACACTGAATATGGAAGGAAGATAATAACCGCTGTTGCTCAGATAAATAATATAGATTTTTTTTCCTCTTTTCTGGAAGAAATTTGGTATAAGGATATAAGAGGATAACAGAACTACAATGAAATACACAAAATATACAAATGTGTTGCAGTGTGATTTTGAATACCATAGGCTGTATAAGAAACTAGATATGGCTGTGTGGTAAGACGTTTGCTTCCCAACCACATGGTTCCGGGTTCAGTCCCACTGCATGACACCTTGGGCAAGTGTCTACTATTATAGCCGAGGGTCAACCAAAGCCTTGTGAGTGAATTTGGTAGGCAGAAACTGAAATAAGCCTGTCACGTGTGTGTGTCTTGTGCAGTGTTTGTCCTCCACCACCAATTGACAACTGGTGTTGGTGTGTTTACATCCCTGTAACTTAGTGGTCCAGCAAGGGAGACTGACAGAATAAGTACCAGGTTTGACTAAAATGGTTGATTTGTTTGACTAAAATGCTTCAAAGTGCTGCCCAAGCATAGCCACAGTCTAATGACTAAAACAAGTAAAATATAGAAGATAAAAAATAACATAAGATAGTGTAAGAAAGGTTATATCATTGTTCTCATTGGTTTTAGTACCAACTTTTCCATGCTCACATGTGTCAGACGGAATTTGTTGAGGTGGATATCTTACAGGAAAATGCTCTTCCTGTTGCTAACACTTACTTGTTTTCAAGTAAAGTAATATTTTCCCCATGACCAGATTTGATTTCATGGAAGATTGAAAATGAAGGACACTGCTTGTATGACAGTGACACTTGCTTACAACTATCATATGATGTCAAGGCAAGGGGACAGTAACACACACACACACATGCCTATATAAATACACACACACACACATATACATGTGAATGTATATATATAAATATATATATAATGAAAATTTATAAAAGAACAAAAGATGAAGATGGGTGTGTAAACAACAAACAGATGTATTAGTTTAACACTCAGGAAGTGAGAAAGTCTTTTGCTTTTCAAGCCTACGCTCTTTGATAGAGAAGAATACAAAAATAAACAGGGAGAGAAAATAGAAAAAAGTTTAGTGGCTAGCGATCTATCATGGTGAATACCATACAGAGGGGTCACACAGGAGAGCTAGGAAGAAGGGGAGATAATAAAGTAGTGGTGATCCCAAAACAAAGGTGCGCATGCGTATGTAAGAGCATGTATATATATATATGCAGGTTCCACACACACACACACATATATATATATATATATATGTTGGTGCTACATTAAAAGCACTAGTGCTGGCACCCAGTACATTTTGTGAATTAGTTGATATTAAGAAGGGCATCCAGCCATGTGGTTGGGAAGCAAACTTCTTACTACACAGCCAAGTTGAAATAACCGAATGTAACACAAAATATTTGCTGGGAAAATAGCCATAAAATAAAAATACACATTAATTCATATCAAGATGATGAAGGGTGAATAATATATAAAGAAAATGAAAGGAAAAATGGAAGTCTAACTTGTTCCTGAAGTTTACATAATGGAAAATTTTTGACTAATATGTGACCAGCATGTTGAAGTCAAACTATATCACATTCAGAAGTACGATAGAAAAAAAAATGAATTAGCACTAGATCTCATACTGGGCAGAAATCTCTTTCCTGCCTTATCTTTCTTCTTGCATGTGGTAGTGATTGTAGATGTTGCTGAGGAAGTCTTAGGATAGAAATCAGCTGAAAGACTTAGTTTGATAAGAAATAGATATTTAAGTTTACGACAGGAAACTAAACACACATAGATATGCCTTATATGTACATATATAAAGGTGCAGGCATGGCAGTGCAGTAAGATGTTTGCTTCCTAACCACATGGTTCTGGGTTCAGTCCACTGCATGGCATCTTGGACAAGTTAGGAGTAAACTTCTGAACACACAGTCACAACTGCACCTACACAACCTTGTGCTTACAATGTGTGTGTGTGTTTATGTGTGTGTGTATATACATGTGTATGTGTTTATACACAAACACATGACTTCTGAAAAGTTTTTAACCTTTTGTTTTCTCTTTTTTGTTATTGCATATGTGTGTGAAAGTGTATGTGAGTACGTGTATGCATGTACACTTGTGAATGTCATAAGGTATGTCCTTATTAACAATTTCTAAGTGAAAAACTGATGATTTTCTTTATATTGTTCTGGAAGTGAACTCAATTTGAACCTTTGACATGTGAGGCTGAGGAGGACCAGTTATAGGTAATAATAATAATAATAATAATAATGATAATAATAATAATAATAATAATAAACAAAGAGAAAACTGGAGAAAACAAACTATACTGGATCATAGATATAGCATGCCCAGCTGACAACAAGGTATGCGATAAGGAAGAAAGAAAAGTTGAGAGATATGACAGGTTAGCTTGGGAAGTTAAGCAGTTGTGGTTGATGAAAAAGGTAGCAGTAGTACCAATAATTGTTGGAGCCCTGGGAACAGTGAGCAAAAATCTCAAGAAGTACGTGGAACAAATAGGGGCTGCAATAAGGGTGGAGCACTTGCAGAAAACAGCACTGCTTGGAACCGCCCGAATACTCTGGAAGGTGCTCGAAAAATAAGAGGTGTTACCTTAGTTCTCTGGTAGTGAACAGCTGACACCACAGTACATCTACAGCATTAGAAGCTGTGCAAAGGCAATAATAATAATAATAATAATAATAATAATAATAATAATAATAATAATAATAATAATAATAAACCCTGCTATGAATGCAGAGGACAAATGAAGACTAGAAAGAAATTAAACTAGCATGTTCAATGTCAGTGTGGATGTATTCATGCACAATAAGATACAAATCTGTTGAGAGGAAAAGCTAGACATAAGAGACATCAGATGTGGTGTGTATGAGAGAAGACTGCTCTGGTATGGTCATGAGATGTGTTTAGATTCACGGATCACTAAGTGTGAATGGAACTTGTGGAAAAAGGAAAACCAGGAAGATGTGTGATGAGGTAGGGAAGACTGACCTCAAAATGTTGATCATCTTGGAGGATATGACAGGGAACTGAGATGAATGGCAATATGCTGTACTTGAGAAGACCTGTCCATCTCAGCAAAACTGAGATCTTGTTAAACCCTTGCCCACAATTCATTTTCTAACACCCGTCCCTCTATCAGTCTCCTAACTGCAATACTACTCTCTCAGGTGCTGTAAATGAGACCATTTATCCCCCTACACTTCACATTGTATCCCTACCACTATCTCTTACCACCTCCTTCTCCTCCTCCCTGACCTACTCCTATTTCTTTCCCCTTTCACAAACTGATATTCACTACATTCATGTCGATCTCCATCACTAACTATCTGTCAGTCACACTCTTTTCATAGTGAACTTACCTACACCCATAAGTGCAGGAACAAAATTTCCTTAGGGGTGCAAACCCAATTCTTCAGGAGGCTGTTCAAAGTGTTTTTATCAACTCACCAAAAAAATTTTAATTTAAGGGTTGTGCTTACACCCCTTGCACCCAAGCCTGTGCCTACATACCCACCTTTTCTGTTCCTTTAACTCTATTTTCTCTCATATTCCCCTTGTACTTTGAGAGTATACCCTCACCATCTGTCTCTCTCTCACTCTCTCTCTCTCTCTCCCTTTTTTCCAGCTTGGGGATCCATGTGTTCTGCTCTTCAGCAAGACACTTGTTCCTGCCCCTCTATCAATGGTTTCACATCTTTCAATACTATACCCCAATCAGTTGAGGAGGTCTTGTTTTGCAAGAACTTGGTGACCTGACTAGTGCTGGTGCCACAAAGAAAAGCACCCAGTACACTCTGTAAAGTGGTTAAAATTATGAAGGGCATCCAACTGTAGGATCCATGGCAAAGCAGATATTGAAGCTCACCACAGCCCTTTTACTCGTTGATTTATGTCAAACAGTCCAATCCATGACAGAATTGAGAAAAAAACATTAAATGATGACATGATGATGATGGTGATGATGATGACAACAACGACGATGACGAATATATTAAATATATTGCTTTATGCACTTACATGAAATGAAATATTTCTCTGAAAATTAGATCCATTAACAATAAAAATCATATAATGTAAAGATGTGATATCAGCACATAAACATACACAAACATGCACACACGTGCACATGCACACACACACACACACACACATTGTAATAGCCACTTACAGAGGCAGTTTAGTTTCTGCTGTTATTTTCATTATATTTATTGTATTAAAGCTACACTCACAGAGTATGCAATTAATATCGTTATGCTTAATATATAGAATGAACATGAAAGACAGAGGATATTGTGCCTGTCTAACATTAAAATAGAAACCAGTTACTGAATTGCACGCATTAAATTAGCATATTTATAGTTAATGGGAAATCATTTACTTTATACATTTAATAATTAATATTAATAATTTAGGTTTGAGAAGGACACTGCCTGTGTTGCCTATCCAAAGACATAACACTGACACATACATGTTGTAAACAATGAGGGTAGCTTGTGGTTTATCAAAGCTTTTTGTATATGTGTGTGTATATATACATACATATATATATATATATATATATATATATATATATATATATATAATATAGTGGGGTAGGCCAGTTTATGAGGTTACCCTGGGTTTCTCGCTCATAAGGGGTTTAGCCTTACACCATATATTCAGACCCCCAAACACTGCTGGCCTGAGACCTCTTTAAAATATGGAGTGGGGAAAGCATCGTTTTTAAGGGTAAAACCCTAGGTGATTATCTCCTTTTGCCATTGTCCATCAATCTTCAGCCACGCTGCCATCTTGTGGTCACCTCCGGATTTATGTATTTCCACAAACAATCCTATATATATATATATATATGTATATATATATCAAACAATAAGCAACACGGATTTCAAAAGTGATTGCAGTACGCACGTTTCATGCTACTTCAATTTATTTAAGTAATGTGAGCATTACCTTAAATGCAATATGAAGAGCAATCTTCAGCTGCACGAAAAAATGCAGAAAACAGACATATTACAAATGTGGCAACATATTAAAACCAAGTGGGAGAGAGCATACATAAAATCCAAATGTGAGGAAGAATATATAAGTCCATCTTGACATAGCAGGGTCTATCAGGCTAGTA
>NC_068984.1:119918014-119921774 GCF_001194135.2 Octopus bimaculoides | reverse complement strand
TATATATATATATATATATATATATATATATATATACATACACACACAAACATACACATATATATACATATATACACACACATCACCATCAGTAGCAGAAGCATTGTTTAATGTCCATTTTTCCATATTCATATGGATTGGACAAAACTTTTTGTTGAGGTTGATTTTCTATGGCTCGATGCCTTTCCTGTCACCAACTCTCACCTCTTTCTGATTAATGAAATATTTCCCTATAACCAAAACAATCTCTCAGAAGATTAGAAACAAAGGATACTGCTAGTATGACGGTGGCACTCGCTTATGACTATTGCACAAGAAGTGCAGTATGCTGAAATCACATGATCAGTGCCCATGCCAGATGGTTCTCATCTGTTTGTTCTCTTAGCACCATGCATGTGTATGAAAGAATCTCCTCAGGGCAAATACCACAGCGTTCAGCATACTAATAATACATCCAAGATTGCCATTTGCTATTAATACTGCTTCCATTGCTAATATTTGTGTGTGTGAAAGAAAGAGAGAGACACACAAACACACACACACACACACAAGGGACTGCTTTCAGTATCTGTCTACCAAATCCACTCACTTTAGTCAGCTTGGGGCTATAGTAGATGACACTTATGAAGAAGCTGCACAGTTAGACTGAACCTGAAACCACATGGTCGGGAAACCAGCTTGTTAACCACACACCCATGCATGTATGTATGTATGTATGTATGTATGTATAAGCAAAATAGTTGAACTAAATTTACTTACTCATTTCTGCTGTAGTCATTCTTCAACATCTTAAGTAATTTTTTCTGGCAAAGTGGAATTAAGAAAAATTCACATTAAAAATATCTATTACAAAATATTGAGAAAATCATAATGGTAGAGCTTCATATTCAATAATCTGATCTACTGTAGTAAAAGAATGGGATTAGACAAAAGGTTTCTATAATCCCCTACCTGATGAGACATTTAAATGTAACATTTAAAGTTGTAAAACATTCTTGTATGACCTTTCATATTTACATCTTTCAATTCAGGTTAATAAGGAAGCCTCTATATGGCTACTCTGTCTGCTCAAACAGCAACCAAATCTTCTAGAAATTACACACTAAATAACAGAATAGTTATGGCTGGAATGCCTTTAATCCCTTTGTTACATATTGCTACTTTTGGCATCAATTAATTTTGAAAATAATGAAGAATTTAGTAAAATAACTTAGTCAGTAATGAGGTGGTGTTTAGAATATAAATTAACAAGAAATTTTGATTGAATACTTTAAGTTCAATCACTTTATGCATGCATTAATATCAAACAATGTGAATCCACTGCATTGGTGGATAAAAATTCTTTATTTATGGATTAAAGCCACCATTGGTTTCATGTTAAGAAACTCCCTAACAATTGTCAAACTTGCCACATGGAACAAAAATGTTTATCTCCCTTTGGATTATATATATATATATATATATATATATATATATATATATATATATTCTTAATCTTTCTCATAGTAGCACATAAAATATCTGCTGATATAAGCTCTTCTGAACATATCACCCATTTATTTTCTTGATAAAAACACAATTCATAGGAGCAATTGTCTTTGTCTAGCTCCAAAAGACCAGGTGATGTCTATCACTGAGGAGGTGCAACCAGGCTGAAACACTGATGTTTTATAGTCCATTGATGTCACTTAGAATGAGTATGTTTATACACATCAATAAGTATAAGTCATTCCCTGAGACAAAACTCAACAGTAAAAGGCCGTGTTCATATTTGAGCAAGGAGGAGCAAGTTAAAAATGGATCTACACATCATTGATGTGATTCTTACCATTTTGCATACCTATAATAGAAAAAATCTTTTTTTCTCTTCTAAAGCAACTCTATAACATAAAAGTGATGCTGGCTGTCAACCCTTTAACAATAATCTGGTTCTACATTTCACTTATTCTTCAGCATTTTAATATCATTTCCTCAACTATTTCCTAAACTATAAGCAATAATACTTGACAAATAAGCCTGACATCAACCTCCTCAATCAACTAAAATTGAATATATTTGGTCAGTTATTCAAGTACTGTATTTCAGAATAAGGTTATACTGACCTTATAGAATTTACTACTAGATACATAGTCAGTAGATTGATTTCTTTAGTCTGCCAAAAATTTCAAACGTGAAAATCATTAGCCATTTACACCTAAATACACCTTATGTTACCAAAATAACCACAAATAAGACATTTCAAAAATATTTCTTTTCTTTTTATTTCATCACCATTTATAATTTTTAAAGGAAACTTTTCCATTTATATTAACATATGTCAAATTAGAGTTGCACAACAAAAAATTAGTTTGTGTGTGTATGTGTGTAAGTGAAGTTATAAGAGATTTGGCTTTCTGAATTTACTTTTGGTGAAATTATATGAAAAAAAAAGTAATATTATTTAAATGTAGATATTAATTTCCAAAGTTAACTTGAAAAAAGAAAAATCTTCTAAATCTTTCTTCAAGGACATAATTTTAAAGTAAAGCAAGCAAAAGATTTAATCAAACTTACAAAAGTAATAAGAAAGAATAAAAAAGAATCTTTAGATAAAATACAAAAAAATTTTAAATGATATTTATATATTCTTTGTAGGGGAATGAGAAAGTAAATCAAGTAATGCTAAACATTTTCTGTAGAAAATATCTTGAAAAACATGATAGCTATCACTAGTTTTCTGAGAAACAGTGCACCAGAGCATAAGGGAAGCAAGCAATCTTTCAACTATTCAAATATCGATTTAATAATATAAGAGAACGTAGACAGGGAATCTATATAGACATCAGAATAACCAGACATGGAGATCTGGATAAGAGTTTGGTCAATAATATGAGTCAAGATAAATCTTTCCAGCTACATACACACACATTAACAAGCAATACTTACATATACAACTGTCTCATATATCAAATACTAAAATAACTACATTCAAAATATATAGAGAATGTATTTATAAAAAAAAAATTGAGCTAACAACTGGAAAAAATATGTTTAGTATCCAGAAAAAAAGTGAAAGAACAATGATACAGTAAATATTAATGAGTGAGGTATGGCTCCATCAGAAATATAGTCCACTAAGTTTAGTTACTAGAGCATAAGCAGTGCTTAGAGTTCATGAAGCTGAGCAACATCCAACAGTTTGTAAAAGCATTCATCATCATTTCCCACTACCTCTGCCTGCGGCAGAATGTGCTCTAATGTTAGAGACTTGCTTCCAAAGTATGAAACTATGTTAATGGAAGTACCTCATGCTAGTTTCATCAGCCATACTCTTCTCTGCTGGTTTATGGCATGTTGGAAGAGAGTATTCATTTTGGAGTTCCTATACATGGATTGCTTTCACCACAGCTAAGGAGCTCAATCTACTCTTACAAAACCTATTTCACCCATAGATGGAACCTAGCCAGAGACTACCATTTCAGGTCAGAATGGATCTGGGAGTCTCAGAAAGACGGTTTGTCACATCCCTGTGTGACATCAGGGGGAAATTAATTGATCTTCCGGGCCCATATATTAATGGAAGTGGCCATAGCAAGATCTGCATCGGCGAGAGAGTCAAAATTCTTCAGGACTATAAGAAACCTGGCACATTAAACAGCTGTGGATGGTTTGACTGGAAGGCGACACCAGACTGCAGTCTGATTTGGCATGGTTTTCTATGGCTGGATTCCCTTCCTAACGCCAACCATTCCAAGAGTGTAATGTGTATATATATATATAT
>NC_068984.1:119916737-119917533 GCF_001194135.2 Octopus bimaculoides | reverse complement strand
TATATATATATATATATATATATATATATATATATATATATATATGCATGAGATATATATACATATGTCTCATATATATGAGATATATCTTGATAGAATGTGATGTGAACACACCCACTAATGCACATTACTTTAAGGTTAAAAAATAACGATGTAATCATTTGATCTACCACTGTTCAGAATCCTATGTTTATTGTCTACATAGATATCTATGCAGAGTGAAAATAATCACTAAAGAAACATACACTTGAATTGACTCAAAATGATAGATTACATAGCCTTGGACACAAATTAGACTTTCTTATAATCTAATCACCAGATATTTCTATACTGCCACAGAACAAGTTAATGAATGAAGAGACAAGAAACTCTGAAAACAAGAAATATTTTAATTTAAACTGCAAGATGAGATTTTTTCAGTTTTTTAGTTTTATTTTTAGAAAACAAAATGTTAATCATGCAACAATAAGATAATTTAATAGCAGCTGTATATATATATATGTATGTATGTATTCGCCAAAAGGAATTTGCTTTTCTCTAGAAATGCTTAGCTTTCAAACATGGATGCAGACATGGATATATGATTAAGAAGTTTGCTTCACAATATCTTGGTTCTGGGTTCAATCCTAGTGAGTGGACACATTTGAAAATATCTTTTACCACAACCTTTGGTAGATTAATGCAAAAATTCATCATATATATATATATATATATATATATATATATATATATACACACACAGATATACATATATATATTTATAAATGTATATATACATACACATATACTAAGGTAT
>NC_068984.1:119915381-119916466 GCF_001194135.2 Octopus bimaculoides | reverse complement strand
GTTATAATATTTGGAGAGGAGATTTGTTTTCTCAAACAGTTAAGATTGTGAAAAGTACCTTTTTAGAAAGTCGAAAGGCACTAACTTTTGGAAAGAGATTTCACAAAATGTGTGCGGTTTTTGCTTTTATAGATGTGCAAGTGCTTTCAGTTCTTAATGTTTTCAAGCACATGTTAAAAGCAAAAGCTACAAACATTTTGTGAAATCTCTTCCCAAAGGTTAGTGCCTTTCGAGTTTCTAAAAAGGTTCTTTTTTCAATCTTTACTCTTTGAGAAAAAAATCTTCTCTCCAAATATATATATATACAGGGAGAATTCACAAAAAACAAAAGACGAAGACAGGTGGTGTAGACAACAAAAAATGTATTAGTATAGTGCTTGGGAAGTGAAAAGTGTTTAACATTTCGAGCCTATGCTCTTCCACAGAAAGGGACAAAGAAAGAAACAAGGAGAGAAAAAAAAGGATGTGTAATGGCTAGCAGGAGTGTCCCATCAAAGATGACATATGAGCATTCAGTTTGTTGAAAAAACTGCACAAATGATTTGTTTATAGAGATCAAATGTTCGTACCACACATTAGCTTACTCTCTCCATCAAATCGATGTTGTCTGAACAAGTGCACTGTATACCACTGTATACCATGCATCAGAACAATGTGAGACAAAGTGTTTTGCTCAAGAACACAACACATCACCTGGTTTAGGAGTTGAAACCACAATCTCACGATTGTGAATGCATATATTAACACACACACACATATATACATATTATTGTTGATATCATAAGAGTTTGGGAATGTCAATTAATTATCAAAACATTCCTTCTTTTTGAAACGAGGAAACTTCAAAGGCGGGAAAACAATACATAAAACCATGTAAATATTGGGTTAAAAATCCCATTAGATAGAAAAGTCAAAGGCTGCCAGTATCACATTTATAGAGGATCTGAGTTCATGTCCTATGGGCAGCCTTAAACTTTTTCTACCCAATAGGATTTATATCCCAATATTTACATGTTAATATTTATGACTTTATCTGCTTCAAATTTTCCATGTTCCCAAAACAAATTTTATATATATATATATAT
>NC_068984.1:119907689-119914704 GCF_001194135.2 Octopus bimaculoides | reverse complement strand
AGAAAGATAGAGGAAGACAGATAGATAAATAGATAGAAAGATAGATAGATAGATAGATAGATAGATAGATAGACAGATAGATAGATAGAAAGATAGAGTCACGTCAAAATAATAAAGTAGACTTACTTGCAAAAAAGGACGTGTGCGTTCAATAATGTAATAATACAAAGAATATATATACATGTATACACACATATATGTACATACTTACATCTACATGTGTATATATATGCATATCAGGGTACAGGACGTTAGAATATAAACAGCCAGGCGCAGTGTGATACCATAAAGGAAAAATTCAATCATGCACACACATGTGTGTGTGTGTGTGTGTGCGTGTGTGATAAGGCTTCAACAAGTAGTATAGTTCTTGCACAGCGAACAGAGTAAAGATAATAATATAACGAAAACCACAAGTCTTGTGAAATACAACTACTTAGGGTTTCATGGCTAAAATATTAATTTATTTTGCCATTTTTCAAGCTGAGAACAAGACCGCCTTATAAGATGATGATGTTTGAATAAGGAATGCTCAAAAGGAAGAAAACAGAAAGAACTTTGCCTTCCTTATGAGCATTCCTTGTTCAAACATCATCAGCTTAAAAAAGCAACTGACAAATGGTCTTGTTCTCAGCTTGGAAAATGGCAAAATAAATTAATGTTTTGTCCAGGACACCCTGGGTAGCTATATTTCACAAGACTTATGATTTTCACTATAACATGGATGAGTAAAGTAAGTTCAGGGGAGTCTGAAAGTTGAGTAACAGATGGATAGAGATATAGAGATGAGGATAAAGGAATGAGAAAAAAAAAATCTTTGCAAAGGAAAGAAGCTTTCCTTATTTAAAGCATCTTTCATGCCCTCAGAAACTTTAAATAAGAATATCTTATATGTAAAACAAATATTAATCAATAACAATTATTTGAAAAGATTCATATACCAGGCCATAGAACAATACAAGAACAAATTCACCCATACTGATGCAAAAAATGTAGCACCTACTACAAATATACAAATATTATATATTTATAATTTGTTTCATTTTCTATATAGCCTGCCCTTCTCAGTCTGCTACACCATAAAAGAGCTTCTAACTCCAAGACATCAATATCAGTCAAATAGTCACTCCTAAACATATAGTCTCTCCTAAATTTGTTGAAGTCATTTTGCTGAAAATACTCCAATTGTTTAGTATATTTGAATACAATATAATGTCTGTGTTTCATTTTCTCTGAACACAAACAAGACAGAATGCATGATTTTCAAAACAGATATTTATTTTAACAGCATGTTTTTTTTTGTTTTCGTTTTTTTTATACAGCTTCCTTCACTCTTCCTTCTTTTCGTTTATTATATTTGACATTTTAAAATGCATTCCAGAATCCTGCAGTACGTTATACCAATATTTATAAATTTCTTCAAATGTTAGAAGCTGCTTTGCACTCTAGGAGTGTTTATCATCATCATAATCATTTAATGTCTATTTTCCATGCAGGCATGGGTTGGGTGGTTTAACAGGAGCTGGTGAGCCAGATAACTACAATATCTGCTTTAACACGGTTTCCAATCTGGATACCTTCCCTAATGCTAACCACTTTACAAAGTGTACTGGGTGCTTTTCACATGGCATCAACACTAGTGAGGTCACCTCTCATAAATAATCACGAATTGATGGAGGAGTAGTAGTGAGAGATAGATGGTTTTATGCTAGGTGATGTGAGTTTAAAGAATGATAGAGGGACAGGAAAAGGTGTCTTGATGTCATGAGATATATGGTTACCCTAGCTGGAAAAAAAGAAAAGCAAATATGATTGTGAAGAAGTGTCAGAGTGCACCCTCAAGTCACAGGAAGGTGAATGTAAGAGAAGTGTCACGGATGTGTAAGTAAGTTCATGGGAGTCTGAAAGTTGACTAACAGATGGACAGAAATGAGGATAAAGAGAAATGCAGTGAGGGGTGAATATAGTGGAAGCATATAGATATGGAAATATAATATGCTTTTTCCTTCTTTTCACTCATAGCAAAAGATTTCTTAAGAGAAAAGAAAAACAAAAAACCTAAAAATGGTTTTCTCCTCTTAAGAACATTTATCCTCTCTCTCTCTCTCTCTCATCTTATAGTAGTAACTCTCTCTCTCTCATCTTATAGTAGTCACTCTCTCTCTCTTACTCCATAAGCAACTATAGGCAGCAGCAGTTTCCAATCAAATAACCACATGTATAATTTTGTTATTTCTAATATGCTAATTTGGATGTCTAAAATATGTGAATATTGTAAAAGCATAAGGATATCATTCTCCAACAGATGAATATGAACAAAAGAAAGGTTTTGAAAGACAAATATTTTAATTGATATTTTTCATACCCACCCACTGAAAACTTATGTTCAACAATTCATACCAATTGGCTTACACTTCAGTATGGCATTAAACAAAGCACTGAGCTCTTCTGTTCTTGGTCTACTTAATTGAAATTATGAACCAACAGCAACATATCTCTCTAGGTACAGCACTAATCACATTCATTGATTGACACAAAGATTGTTACTTTTCGGTATTGAGATTTCACAAAGGTGATGCAACTTAAGACTATGTCATAGATAACGAAATGGATTTCATATAAGCAAGAAAACCAGGTTATGAAGCATCAAAATACATTTTTGTATGACTATTTTTCTACAAATAGCCTTTCTAATTAGATAACCACAACCTATAGATGTAAATTTTCATATCAAATCATTACTCAGGTTTAATGAATGGCATTTACTCACAGAGTTCAGAAATAACAATACTAATTGCCATGCAACCTTGACAAGCCTTCTTGGTATATTGCAAATACCGACTTCCTGTTACTTTGAAATATGATAAACCCTGACAGCACTTAAAAGTTATACTGATCCAATATTGCAGTCATGAGATTCAGCAGCTGATATTTTTACTATGTAAACCTTTTGGGTGTTAAAGATATGTATATGCACAGGTGTCGCTTGGTGGTAAGAAATTTACTTCCTAACTACATGGTTTCGCTTTCAGTCCCACAGCATGGTACCTCAGGCAAGTGTCTTCTACTATAAACCAAGGCCTTGTGAGTAGATTTGGCAGATATGCAAGCAGTGTCATTCTTTACCAAACTTTCATGAAAACATGTCTGATTATGAGGAAATATGACCTTGCTTTGAAACAGGAAGGGCTGATGAAAATCTGCTTCAACAACTTCCATCCAACCCATGCAAACATGGAAAAGTAGATGTTAAAATAATGATATACACTTGTATGAATGGGAAAAGTTGTGTATATTTTTATAATTAAACATACCACAGAACTTTTATTGTAAACCATCAACACAGAACTATCAGATAAAAGACATAACTGGTGTTTGTGTGTGTGCATGCATGTATGCACTTGTACATGTATACCTTAATATTGGAATGAATGATCACAGCAGATATCACATTTCATCAAAATGATAGTTTAATACCTTGCATTCAATTCACACTGCTTAGAATACTAAATACTATGTTGATGCTTTAGTAACTATGCAATGGACAGAAATGAGCTACATTCATATTTATACATGAAACCTTACAATACTATTGATAACTTGGTTATATTTTAGTTTTTGTTTCATTCTTTTTGTGCTTGTTTACCTTCTTAATTTGACAACTCTTAGATACTTAATGTTCATTAAATGTTACACATCTTCAATTCCTTGTTAAACACTGTATATTCTCAATCCTCCACTAAATATTGAACATTCCCAATTCACATTAAATATTACATACCTTCAATTTATCATTACATGTTACATACCATTAATTTCCCAATAAAAATTAAACACCTTCAATTCACATTAAATATGACATACATTCAAGTTCTCATGACACATTACTTACTCTCAATTCCCCATTAAACAGCACATACTCTCAATTCCCCATTAAATAGCACATACCTTCAATTCTCCATTAAACAGCACATATCCTCAATTCCCCATTAAACAGCACATACCTTCAATTCTCTGTTAAACACCCTCAAGTCTTCATTAAATAATGCCAGCATGGATGGCGGACATTAAACTATCATAATGATACCTTCAATTTCCTTGTTAAATATTGCATACCCTCAGTTCCTCATAAAATATTTCATATCTTCAATCCCTCAATCCTTTATGCTCAGGTTCAAAACATTCATGTAATTTTTTTTTTTTTTTTCAGCTCAGGAGGAAGAAGCAATACCCTCAGACTTCCCAGGCCTAAGAAACTAGTGAAATTGATGTCATTAACTGATGTAAGTCAAAGTCAATGACAGCAGTAAAATCATGATCAGGGACGGAATTTCAGAGGGGGGTACATTCTGAGGAGAAAAGGATTGAGCATAGTTCTAATGTGAAGCCAGGAAGAATCAACACTATGTGGATAATGAACGAGGAATAGATGAATGAGTCAAGTGTGCTTGAATAGAGGTGGAAGCTGATCAGCTAACTCTGAAAAGCTGAGCCCATTATAGTATCAGTATAAATACCTTGCATTCAATTCACACTGCTTAGAATACTAAATACTGTGTTGATACTTTAGTAGCTATGTAATGGACAGAAGTGAGCTACATTCATATTTATACATGAAACCTTACTATAGGAGTGGCTGTGTGGTAAGTAGCTTGCTTACCAACCACATGGTTCCGGGTTCAGTCCCACTGCATGGCACCTTGGGCAAGTGTCTTCTACTATAGCCTCGGGCCGACCAAAGCCTTGTGAGTGGATTTGGTAGACAGAAACTGAAAGAAGCCCGTCATATATATGTATATATATATATATATGTGTGTGTGTGTGTGTGTGTGTTTGTGTGTCTGTGTTTGTCCCCCCAACATCGCTTGACAACTGATGCTGGTGTGTTTACGTCCCCGAAACTTAGCAGTTCGGCAAAAGAGACTGATAGAATAAGAACTAGGCTTACAAAGAATAAGTCCTGGGGTCGATTTGCTCGACTAAAGGCGGTGCTCCAGCATGGCTGCAGTCAAATGACTGAAACAAGTAAAAGTGTAAAGAGTATACTATTGATAACTTGATCATATTTTAGTTTTGGGGAGTTTAATGGGGAATTGAAGGTATGTAATGTTCAATGGGGAATTGAGGGTATGCAATATTTAATGGGGAATTAAAGGTACGTAATATTTAATGTGAATTGAGGATGTTTCATTTTTAGTGGAGAATTATTGGTATGCACTATGTAATAGGGAATTAAAGATATGGAATATTTAATGTGAATTGAAGGTATTTAGTTTTTAATGGGGAATTGAGAGTACGTAATGTGTAATGGGAAATTGAAGATATGTAGTATTTAATGTGAATTGGGGATGTATAAAGCTTAATGGCAAATTGAGAATATACACTGTTTAACAAGGAATTGAAGATGTGTAACATTTAATGAACATTAAGTATTTGATTGGTATCAAATTAGCAGGTAAAAAAGCACAAAAAGAATGAAACAAATAATAAAATACAACCAAGCCATCATGTGTAAATATGAATGTAGTTCATGTCTGTCCATTACATAGCTACAAAAGCATCAGCATAGTATTTAGTATTCTAAGCAGTGTGAATTGAATGCAAGGTATTAAACTATCATTTTAAATGAAATGTGATACCTGCTGTGATCATTCATTCCAATATTAATGTATATGCGTGCATACATGCATACACCCACAGAAACACACACCAATTATGTCTCCTGTCTAATAGTTCTATGTTGATGACTTACAGTAAAAGTTCTGTGGTGTATTTAATTATAGAAATATATATATATACATCTTTTCTCGTTCATACAAATATATATCATTGCTTTAATATCCACTTTTCCATGCTTGCATGGGTTGGATGGAATTTGTTGAAGCAAATTTTCATCAGCTGGATGCCCTTCCTGTCACCAACCTTCGCTAAGATGTTTGTGTGTACAGCAGTAGCACAGTCCCAGATGTGGCGAGAATACTCCATTGCAGGTCTCATCAGAGTTTTGTAGACATATAATAATTATTTGGAGGCACTTTTCTAAGTACTTTTTGGATCTGAAAAGACGGGCCAATCTTGGGGATGCTGTTTTATTTGTTATGGATTTGTATATATCAACCTCACACAAACATATATAGTATATACATACATGTTTGCATATATATGGATACATTTATACATACATATACACACATATATATGCACACACCCACATACACACATGTATACATACATGCATATACAAATACACATACACACACACACACACACACACAAATATATACGCCCACACATAAGCACATATACTCACACATATACATATACACACACATATATGTATATATACATACATGCATACACACACACATGCACACATATAAATGCATACATTCACACACACATACCAAATTACAGTTGAAAAATACAAAGTTATCTCCTCTAAAAAACACAATAATAAAAAATATATTAAAAACACACTATAAAATACAAATTTCACACATTCAACACACGTAGATAAACAAAACTGAAATGTGAGATGGTTCTATGCATCTTTCAGGTTTTGAAAATCATAATCTCACTTTTGTTTGGTTTCAATTGGAAAGTATCTGTTGTGAGTAAATACAGGTGTAGAGAAAAGTTTACATAATCCAGCTCACTTCCCCTTTTTTCTTTCGATATAACCACATTGTGTATTCCAAAATTTTATTATTCATTGACATTTTAATAACTTTTAATATTGCTGACTTTGGGTGGATATGAAAGGAACAGCATTAAACCACTTATGAAAGCACAATGAGTAAGATTGGTAAGGTGTGAAAGTAAACAGCTATAAACAAACATGAAGATTCAGCGAGTATGATACATATATAGGCGCAGGTGTGGATGTGCTTCTCAACCACATGGTTCCAGGTTCAGTCCCACTGCATGACACCTTGGGCAAGTGACTTCCAAAGCCTTGTGAATGGATTTGGTAGATGGAAACTGAAAGAAGACCATCATATATATTTGCAAAGAC
>NC_068984.1:119887346-119907679 GCF_001194135.2 Octopus bimaculoides | reverse complement strand
GGACTGGCTTCTGTGCAGGTGGCACGTAAAATACAACATTTTGAGCGTGGCCGTTGCCAGTACCGCCTGACTGGCCTTCGTGCCGGTGGCACGTAAAAGCACCCACTACACTCTCGGAGTGGTTGGCATTAGGAAGGGCATCTAGCTGTAGAAACTCAGCCAAATCAGATGGGAGCATGGTGTAGCCATCTGGTTCACCAGTCCTCAGTCAAATCGTCCAACCCATGCTAGCATGGAAAGCGGACATTAAACGATGATGATGATGATGATATATATATATCCTTTAATGTCATCATCTTTTAATGTCTGTTTTCCATGCTGGCATGGGTTGAACAGTTTGACCAGAGCTGGCAAGCTGGGAGGCTGCACCAGGTCCCAGTCTTATTTGGCTTGCTTTCTACAGCTGGAGGCTTTTCCTAAAAGCAACCCCTTTGCAGTGAGTGCTGGGTGTTTTTAATATGCCACCAACACGAGCGCTTTTACATGGCACTAGCACAGGATTCTTGCAGGCCAATCTTCTTCACCAGAGGATGCAACCTTAACACTTCTTCTGTGGAGGACAGGTATATGAAGTAATCTGTATTTGTTATACTGAACAGCATTATATAAAATGGTAAATGGAAAAAGGAACAAAATTGTGTGCATGCACGTGCACCTTTGTGTCTGTGTTTGCCCCTCCCCCCACCAGCTAAGTACTGGTGCAGTTCTCTTTCCCTCCATCTGTTACGTACTGAGTGTGCCACTATATCAAAAGATACACAAGTGCAAGTATGGCTTTGTGGATAAGAAGTCAACATTGCAACTGCATGGTTTTGGGTTTGCTTCTGTTACATGGTCCCATAAGCATCAGACTAACTGATGGCTTCTGGGTGAAAAAAGTGGATGAGAACTGTACAGGAGATCTGTGTGTGTGTGAGAGAGAGAGAGAGAGAGAGAGAGAGAGAGAGTGAGTGTGCGTGTGCACGTGTATGTGTGTCCTGAGTATGATATGAAACTTCATTCAGTGGTGAGGCTTCAGTTCAAGGGTTCTGGGTTTGTTGAGGGTATAGGGTCACCTCTTAATCACCATTACTACCAGGTCTGTTCTATCAAAGTACCTGTCAAAGTTCCATCTATAGATTAAATTGATTTCCCGAGGGTAGAAGAATCTCCTGTTATTTTCAACAAAGTCATGAAGAAGACAGCTCTTCCAGGAGAAAGATACTCTGACATAAAACTTGCAGTCACAACGGTATCGGTCATCTTGCAATGCTTGTCACTGGAACCTACTATGGTGACAGTGAGAGTGGCAAAAGCGCTGTACAAGCTTCCATCACTTAAATCCAATAGCATACAGATGTCTCACTATCATTTCATCATTTCATTTCTTGACCTGTTTTGTATTTTATCAAGTCCTATGGCAATGGATGTGTGGCATGAAGAGTCATATCCACGCACATTCAGGGATGAAAGTAAATCAGAACAATCAGGCTGAATGTGAGACGGATACCATCTGATAAGATGAGGCCATCATAATCATGTATGAGTGGATGGATGGATGGATGATTGGATAGATAGATAGATAGATGGACGGACAAATGAACAGACAGATAAATAGACAAACAGGCAGAAAGGCAGATCGATAGATAAACAGACTGACAGATGGATGGACAGACAGACAGACAAACAAACAGACAGATAAAGACAGGTAGGTAGGTAGGTAGGTAGGTATATGTGTGCATGCATATATGTCCCTAGTCTTTCATGTAAAATAATGCCAATGCTTAGGTGTGGATTTTTGCTAAAAAAAAACCAGAATATACCTTACTAGGAAACAAGAAAGAATTAATAGAAGAATGGGGGTCCAGCTGTAGAATACTGCCTCAACACGTTTATCCAGTTCATGCTGGTAGGGAAAAAGCAAATGAAAATCAATGATGATGAGGATGACAACAATGGCGATGTATGTGTACATGCATGCAAAGAAACACCCACACACAAAGAATTAAGTCGACCCTCTCTGTAGAGTCTTCCTTAGACAATATGACTTCTATGGAATGTTCCTAACAGTAAAATGAATATAAAGGAAGACAGATATATTCAAGAACAACGTATGCACTTAAAAATAGAAATTAAAACAATCCATCTCACCCTACCCCATCTCTTCCTCTACATCACATACACAAATACATATATACATATATATGTATGTATGTATGTATTTGTATACATATATATACATATATGTATGTATAAAGTATCAGTCTCCCAAAGAAACTTTATCATCATATATCAAATAAAGATATATTTGAATCGAAACTTATTGATCTACCATAAATAGAAACAAGCAAATCTAATTTCCCTAATTAAGGCACTAGTGATGATGGTTTTGGTGGTGGTGAGTGATGGTGGTGACAATGATGGTGGTGGCCACGGTAAACATATCCTCATAAAGGAATCCATCATTCTAAGATTATTTTAATTTCTGCACAATACCATTGTCGTCATCATCAGCATCAGCATCTCCTGCCTTTTTTTTATAACCTCTGTCTATATGTCCCTGTTGTTAATCAACATGCTACACTGAAGAGACAATCAGTTCCCTAATTCTTTTACTCTTTTACTTGTTTCAGTCATTTGACTGTGGCCATGCTGGAGCACCGCCTTTAGTCAAGCAAATCGACCCCAGGACTTATTCTTTGTAAGCCTATTACTTATTCTGTCGGTCTCTTTTTGCCGAACCGCTAAGTTACGCGGACGTAAACACACCAGCATCTGTTGTCAAGCGATGGTGGGGGGACAAACACAGACACACACACACACACACACATATATATATATATATATATATATATATATATATATATATATATATATATATATATATACAACAGGCTTCTTTCAGTTTCCGTCTACCAAATCCACTCACTAGTCTTTGGTCGGCCCGAGGCTATAGTAGAAGACACTTGCCGAAGGTGCCATGCAGTGGGACTGAACCCGGAACCATGTGGTTGGTAAGCAAGCTACTTACCACACAGCCACTCCTGCGCCTTGTCTGCAAGTTTAAAGCTTTAGTTAAAGCTCCTAATGTGACTCAGTTCACTCCAAGTGTATAAGTCATACTTTTTTAGCCTGTAGATAATGAATATCAATAATAATCAACTTTATCCTTATTTATTCACATTGCTTTCAATTAACCAAGTATTATCTAATGGCTTCAAGATTTTTATGATGTGATTGTTAATTTTTAGAATGACATTGTAGGATAGGTGAGAGTAGCTGGATCTGACCAGTTTGAACATAAAATAGGTAGAATATATGAGCCTGATATGGCTGGTTTAAATGTTAAAAGATGCCATTCGTTAAGAAATTGTTGCCATTCCACATGAAATGACCTGCTGAGTTATGGACAACTTTCATGAACATCTTCAACAGTGTGAGGACAATAACAGCAAACATTTGACTGATGTAATTTTTAAAACGAAGTGAAACAAAATGGCATTATATGTACGTTTGGAAAATAAAGACTTTTTTCATTCTTTTCTTTATTTCACTTTTATTAAACCTAAAAATGTGTCAGATCATTTGCCCCACCTTGTACATGATTAATTCAAAACATTGGGAATTAATAAACATTACATTTGCCAGAATGATCTGCATTCTAAAGAGTTAACACCTTTTTGACCTTTGGCCCTTTTCACATCACCCTGCCTGAGATGACATTTGGGTTTTTTTTTATACAAACTTCCTGTTTTAAAATGAACTCAATTAAAAACCTTCCATCAAAATTTCATGTTAATTTTGTGTTCCAAGCACTATCTTAATAATGATCAAGTTATTTTACTAAATTTTTCATTATTTTCCAGAATTAATTCTGAACCAAATTTGATGACTGGTACCCGTGCCATTGGAGTGCTAACATCACCATCCAAGCGGATCACTCCTGTGCCGGTGGCATGTAAAAAGCATCATTTGAGCGTGGTCGTTTCCAGCTTTGCCTTACTGGCATTTGTGCCGGTTGCATGTGAACAAAACATTGGACTGACTCTTGTGCAGGTGCCACGTAAAAAACATCATTTGAGCGTGGCCGTTGCCAGTACCGCCGGACTGTCTCTCGTGCTGGTGGCACATAAAAAGCATCCACTACACTCTCGGAGTGGTTGGCATTAGGAAGGGCATCCAGCTGTAGAACTCTGCCAGATCAGATTGGAGTCTGGTATATCCATCTGGTTCGCCTGTCCCCAGTCAAATCGTCCAACCCATGCTAGCATGGAAAGCAAACGTTAAACAATGATGATGAACTGAAAAAAATGCAATGTGCTTCAACAGAAATATGATAACAAAAGGGTTAAAATGATCTAAATTTAAACCTTCCATCAAAAATTTCATGTTAATTTGTGTTCCAAACACCAGCTTAATAATAACAAAGTGATTTCACTGAATTCTTCTTTATTAATTGAAACAAAGGTTATGTGTTTCATCAGAAACATGGTAAGAAGAAAAGGGTTAAATGAATTAGAATAAGTGTCACTTCCAGAAACATTTTGCAGTTTCTGCCATTTCATTCCACCTTCCACCACATTACACCAAACACACACACACACACACACACACAGTTTAAGGGATTAATGGATTTATTATTGGAAGCAAAAACATCAACAGACAAAGATGAACTGACAAAGTTCAAATTTTTGGTCTCTTGATAGTATCAGAAATTAATCAACAAGGAGAGAAAGATTCCTGGTTTCATTCTTGAATACGAACAGAAACATATAATCTTGTTTGTCTTTGTGATTAATGTTGACTTAAAGTTCTTATTCCTTAAGGGCATTAAGAAATAGTTGGTCTATGTTGAAATAGTATTGTGTGTTGAGTCCATGAATATCTGGAATTGAATCATGCTCTTTCTGAATTAAAGACTATAAAAGTCAATATGCATAATACCTGTCTTCAATAAGTATTTGTTCATACCATTTTCTTAAGTACTTATAGGTGCAGGAATGACTGTGTGGTAAGAAGTTTGCTTCCCAACCACATAGTTCTGGTTTTAGCCACACTGTGTAGCACCTTGGGCAAGTGTCTTCTGCTCTACCTTCAGGTTGACTAAAACACTGTGAGTGGATCTGGCAGAAGGAAACAGAAAGAAGCTCTTCGCATGTGCAAGTGTGTGTGTGCATATCTTTATTTCTGTGTTTGTTCCCCAACACTGCTTGACAACCAGAGTTGGTGTATCTACATCTCCATAACTTAGGTCTTCAGCAAAAGTGCCCAACAGAATAAATGCCAGGTTAAAAAAAAAGGAATAAGAACTGGGGTCGATTCTAATGAAACAAATGAAAAGAATAAGATAAGAAGACACTGATCATATGTACATGTAGTACTAAAGCATATTATCATCAACATCGTCGTCGTCATCATCACCGTCATCAATCATCATCTTCATCATCATTGTTTTAATTCTTTTATTTGTTTCAGCCATGCAGCTGAAATCATGCTGGAGCACCACCGTGGATGAAAAAATATGGAACGCTTCTTGAATTTTCATGTCATCCTTGCTTAGAGGCTAATGCTAATCTTCTCTGTATTGTTCCAATTTTAGAATATGTATTGCCATACGTCCACTTTTCCATGCTTGCATGGATCAGATGGAATTGATTGAGGAAGATTTTCTACAGTCAGATGTCCTTTCTGTTACCAACCCTTACATGTTTCCAAGCACGGTAACATATTTCCATGGGTTTATATGTTTTTGCAGAAGACTGGAAATGAACAGCACCACACATGATAGTGACACTTGTTTACAACTACAGCTCAATGTTAAGACAAGGACACACAAACACTCACACACACACACACTCACACACACACACACACACACATCTTTTACTTTTTTGCCTATTACCTTTTATTTGTTTCAGTCATTGGCCTACAACCATGCTGGGACACCATCTTGAAGGGATTTATTTAGTCAAATGAACTGACCCCAATACTCATTTTATTTTAAGCCTGGTACTATTTTGTCAGTCTCTTTTTACCAAACTGCTAGGTTATGGGATCATAAGCAAACTAACACTGGTTATCAAGCAGTGACAAGAGATAAACACAAACACAAAGGCACACACACATATATGTGGTGTACTTCTTTCAGTATCTGTCTACCAAATCCACTTACAGAGCTTTGGTTGGCCCACGGGATGGTAGAAGACCTTGACCAAAGTGCTATGCAGTGAAACTGAACCCAGAACCATGTGGTTGAGAAGTTAACTTCTTCCCACACAGCCCAAGTGAGCACCATATGAATCATATGTATCAATAGTGTGTACCAGGATCTTTTCAATAACATTCCTAATCAAATTACTATTGGGACTATTCAACAAGCCAAAACTTTAAGATTCTAAGAATCCATACTGGTGCAAGAAAGGAGCCAAATACACATTGGTACTCTATCAAGCACTGCAATTGATCTGATCAACAGAACAGCTTGCCTGTAACATTAACATGCAGTGGCAGAGCACTCAATTGACACATGTACCCTTAACATAGTTCTCAGGGAGACTCAGCATGACACAGAATATGACAAGGCTGATCCTTTGAAATATAGGTACAACTCAGTTTTACCAGCTGAGTGGACTGTGAAATAAAGTGTCTTGTTCAAAGAGACAACACACTGCTGGGAATTGAACTCATGACCTTATGATCATGAGCCAAATACTCTAACCATTCAGCCATGCACTCTCACAAAGAAGCCAAATATATCAACAATAGGAGCACTGCCTCAGTTACGACAACAAGGATCCCAATTAACGACACTGCTTGCTTGTGAAATTAACATGCAAGTAGCTGAGCACTCCACAGATATGTGTACCCTTAACGTAGTTCCGAGGGAGATTCAGCGTGACACAGAATGTGACAAGACTGGCCCTTTGAAATATAGGTACTACTCATTTTTGCCAGTTGAGTGGACTGGAGCAACATGAAATAAAGTATCTTGCTCAAGGACACAATGCGTCGCCAGGAATTGAACTCATGACCTTACGATCATGAGCCGAATGCTCTAACCACTAAGCCATGCACCTTCAACAATAAATTTTAATCTTAGTTACTGATTGACATTTTTTACTCTGGATAATATGCTGAGAAGAGAATTGCCATGTTTTATTGACAGTTTAGGACAGACCTAAACTAAAGACTTGCCAAAAGAGTAACCAATTAACTGGCACAGACTTTATTGATTGGAATTCCACTTTATTATTAGTGTAAGGCAGGGGCAGTGCATTGTATTCTTGAGCAAAATACTTCATTACATGTTGCAGAGAGAATCATTCCAGACAGTATACATAGTAGTTTTTCATCCACCTGAGTTCAAATTCTACTGAGGTCAATTTTGCCTTTCATCCTTTTGAGGTCAATGACATAAGTATCAGTTAAGCACTGGGGTCAATGTAATTGACTAAACCTGCTCTTCAAAAAATTTCAAACCTTGTGCTTATTGTAGATAAAATTATTAGAGTACTAGCTTTGGCCTTCATGCTGGTGGCACGTAAAAGCACCCACTACACTCTCAGAGTGGTTGGCATTAGGAAGGGCATCCAGCAGTAGAAACTCTGCCAAATCAGACTGGAGCCTCGTGTAGCTATCTGGTTTGCCAGTCCTCAGTCAAATCATTCAACCCATGCTAGCATGGAAAGTGGACGTTAAACGACGATGACGGTGATGATGATGATGATGATAGCTTAAAAGCCACACTCTGTGCAAACTTTTAGGTTAGCTCCTGAAAGGGTTAATTGGGCCTGTGGCCCAAAACTAATGAAAGCAATAATAATAAAGTATTTATTGGTACCCTAACAATATGGTTTTACTTTAAACTCAGTTTAAATAAAAAAAACTTGTAACTTTACAAATTTATTTGAGTTCTTTCAAAATTTGAATTTTCAACTGTCAGCATATAACAAATCTTCATCCAGACCTGATCCCAATGCTGGATGTTTGAGAACCAAATGAAGGGCAGATGAAGAGCAAATATAGACTGTATTACAGGAATCCCAGATGGAGGGACAGACAGATAAATTTTCATGTTTATCATTATAGAAGGCAGATTATTCTACTTGCACCAATCATTAAATGTGGCTTAAAACAGTGAAAGGCATTAGCATAATTATCCAAGTGTGAAACATACAGTCTAAAAGCTATTAATGATAGAATTTCTATTTTCAGGAAGAAGTATATTGAGGAGGTGAATTCAAGAAAGAGAAGGAAATATACTGAGCTGGTGAATCTATGGTAATGGGTGGTAGATGAGGTGCAATCCCATTGAGATGGCATGCCAAAGGTTTGAGATCAGTTCCTCTGCAGATCCTACAACATGCTGAGTATCACAGAGACTAGTAAGGAAAAAGGTTGTTAATTTGACTAAGGAGGCAGATGAGATTGCTTCAAGGTGGCTGTGGATCAGACAGTGTGAGCCTTGGGAGGGGCAGCACTACTAGGGCCAGTGTTAAATGGGCACAAGCTAGAGTTTGATCACAGTACTTGAATGCAATCCTTGTCACAATACTTGAGCTCAATCCCTGTAACTGGCATTGTGTTATTTTCGTAGTCAGGAAATATTCAAAATGATTTTTCTGAATTCCATCATTTTAACTTGCTTCACAACCACATGGTTTCAAGTTCAGTCTCATTGCAAAGCACCTGGGGCAAATGTTTTTTCTACTATATATAGCCCAAGGCTAACTTAAACATTATGAAAATGGAAACTGAAAGAAGCTCATTGTGTGTGTATATGTGTGTTGGTGAATGATCTTGCCTTGACATCACATGATAATTGTAAACAAGTGCCGCCTGGGCGAAGGTGTTTGATTGTTGAAAGACTAAAAATACCCAATGGTCCCCTTCCCCAGGAAAAAAATCATTGATGAGGTCTCCAGGTGCATCACAGAATGATCTTTGGAGAAGCTAGATCCATCAAACTAATTCAAATAGAAAAAAGGGACATAAAAATATTTTTCATTTAATATTGTGGAAATGTTTCCATATTAATTTGTTTTTGGAGAAGATGTTTGTTAACTATAGAGATTATGTAATAGGATTTGAGATATGGTTTACATAAAATTCACATCAATAGGAAAACCCATACACAAGTTACTCTTGCCCTTTTAACAATCCCAGGGAGATGAAAGAACAAGCTGATCAAATCAGAATTTATTCATAAATCTCTGAACTTGTTGCCAGCAAATATGAATTCGAACACCCTTTAATATTTCCCCCTAAACTCAACTCCCTAAGCACTAGCAGTAGCTTACATAATAGTTAAATGAGCAGGAAAAAATCCATAAAGCTCATTTCCCTTTTGAACAATGCATATATAATGTAACATATTCTATCATGATTTGACATCCTTGAACAACTTGGATAATGTCATACAATACAACAGAACAAATTCTTTTGCTTTTTCCTCTTGTTTCATTCAATCCAGACTCCAACTTCAGCTAACTTACCTCACATATTTTATTTCAAGAAATGTCATGTAAGACTGAGCCTGAATTACAAAATTATGCGATCGACAAAATGTTGTCACTAATTTGATATGAATCTCTTTATGTTACCTATGTTCTATTTTTGACGAACAACAGCATCATGGCTATAAAACAGAACACATTAGCAGCTCGGTGTCTGACTTAAATATATCTTTGTATTTGAGTTAAAGTATTGAGATAAATCAATAGGTTAGCTTTTTAGATTACAATCTTCATTTGCGTCACTTTTCAACATTTTATTTTTACTTTTAGGTTTTAGAAAAGGAAACTATAATCTTACACGCAATATATAAGCTTTATATGATGTATGCTTTGAAGCACTGAACTACTGTGTCAAAGTACTTGAGCTCAATCCTTGTCACTGGTATCCTGTTATTTTTGTAGTCAGGAAACATTCAAAATGATTTTACTGAATTCCATCATTTTAACTTGCTTCACAACCATACGGTTTCAGGTTCAGTCTCATTGCAAAGCATCTCAGGTAAATTTTTTTTTCTACTATAGTCCAAGGCTGACCAAAGTATTGCAAAAGGATTTGATAGATGGAAACTGAAAGGAGTTCAGTGTGTGTATGCGTGTGTTGGTGCATGATCTTGCCTTGATATCACAAGATAATTGTAAACAAGTGTCACGATCATACAAACAGTGTCCTTCATTTGCAAACTCCTGTGGAAGCTTGTCCAATTGCTTCAGTTCTATATTTAAGAGATGAGGAATTATGTTCATTATTTACATTTGACAGATACTTGTCCTCATCTTGTTTGTTGTTAACACACCATTTCGGTTGATATACCCTCCAGCCTTCATCAGGTGTCTTGAGGAAATTTCGAACCTGGGTTCTCATCCCTAAGGTATTTTTTGATATTATTATTATTATGATTATTATTATTCAGGTATGCCCATGGGCATATAGTGTAGTGGTTCAGAGCACGGGCTACTAACCTCAAGATTCCGAGTTCGATTCCAGGCAGTGACCAGAATAATAATAGCAATAATAATAATAATAATAATAATAATAATAATAAAATCAAAAAATACCTTAGGAATGAGAACCCAGGTTCGAAATTTCCCCAAGACACCTGATGAAGGGTGGAGGGTCTATCAGCCGAAACGTTGTGCTAACAACAAACAAGATGAAGACAAATATCCATCAAATGTAAATAATATAAATAATGAAATATTATTTTACTTGGAATCAGGTGAGGGTTGGTAACAAGAAGGGCATCCTGCTGTCAAAAATCTACCTCAACCCAAACAAGCATGAAAAAATGATGGTGGATGATGAATGAAGATGATGATGATGATGACAACAACAATGATGTGATTTGTTACTTCTCAGGAATTTGAAATCTGAGGCAACTTTACCCATTCCTGTCCTCCTGACATGGTTTTCTTAACTACTTGGATTGTTTGATCCTTTTCCCCAGAGATTGCTTAGTATATCCATTTGATCTCCTTTTCTCCTAAATTTCTAAATATATCCATAATAACTGGAAATATTATTGGAATTAAGTGGGTTAAGTTATTTTTATTTTTAACTGACCTTAATCGTAACTTTCCTGCAAGCCATATTTCTAACTGACTGAATTTATAATTTTTATGTACTTCACGAAATGTATATTGACAATCATCACACTTTCCCTTGATATTCAGAAATACCATAACGTTCGTTTAGTGCTGGAGACCATGACATTTTATATGACATTTCCAAGGAAGTATTGTTGACTGTTAGTTCTGTTCTGAAATGGTGTCATTCTTTTCTCAAAGGAAGATCACAGAAAGTCATCATAACAAACATATTCTTTGATTCCTTGAACTTCAAATGTAGCATACATCAAAGTTTAATTCTGAGTCTTGTGCTATTTAACATTTCTTGTTGTTCATAAAGTACTTTCTTGAAGTTTGCCTGTAGTCAACTAACTATGCTAACGACCGTGATGACTTTCCTGTTTTTCCAACCTATTTTCAGAACAATATTACACTAAGATCAAAAGATTGATGAATCTTTATCTCCTCAGGCTCAATGAATCTAAAACAAAACAATGGAAAAAAAAAAATTGTAACATTTTTTAAGTCTTTTCAGAATTCTTTACAAATCCACAGTATTATTGTGAGTAAATATTTCTTTTTGATCTTGATCACAGCACAATCCCTCATGGAGAATCAAAAAGGATATATATTTAGCTTTCATTTTTAAGAAGAAAAATAAATGTACCAATCAGTTCGCTAATCTGCTTCTCGGTACCTGCATATGTTGTTACCCAAACAACAGAGGATACATTGCAAATAGTCTTTCATTCTGATGTTTATTGTCTCGTCTAACAACTTTCCTTCAGATATATTGTGATGTGAGCCAACAAGGAAACATCTACGAGGGTTAATCAATTTGCAGGAAATAACATCCAAATCTCCCTCAAAATACACCCTGCAGTTTTGAAAACAGAGGGATGTTTGGATAATTTAGCTCTAAATACATATTTGTTGGCACTCCGTCACTTACAACGTTGAGGGTTCCAGTTGATCCGATCAACGGAACAGCCTGCTCGTGAAATTAATGTGCAAGCGGTTGAGCACTCCACAGACATGTGTACCCTTAACATAGTTCTCGGGGATATTCAGCGTGACACAGTGTGACAAGGCTGACCCTTTGAATTACAGGCACAACAGAAACAGGAAGTAAGAGTGAGAGAAAGTTGTGGTGAAAGAGTACAGCAGGGTTCGCCACCCTCCCCTGCCGGAGCCTTGTGGAGCTTTAGGTATTTTTGCTCAATAAACACTCACAACGCCCGGTCTGGGAATCAAAACCGCGATTCTATGACCACGAGTCCGCTACCCTAACCACTGGGCCATTGCGCCTCCACTTACTCTAAATACGTAATGCCCAAGAGAAAAAGAAAACAAAGTACAAGAGGATGGAATACTATTGATCATGGGTTTGCTTAGTCAGTGTTGAGCTAGGTTTAAATAACAGCAACATATATTCTAAAAGTATATAAATAGACATGGTATCAAGCTAGAAGTTCAACCAATGGCATTCCATCGGTTACAATGATGAATGTTCCAACTGATCTGATCAACAGAACAACCTGCTCATGAAATTAATGTGCATGTATCAGATCATCCCATAAGTTCTGTCTGAATTTTGAATAAAGAAAACAAGTGATGAAATGTTATGTTTAATTGAGATTTAATCATCAATGTACTTTCCCTGATTATCTATGACTTCCTTCCATCTATTTACAAGCTTTTTAATCCCATCAATGTAAAACTCTTTTGGTTTCAAAGCGAAGAACTCTGAAATGTCAGTTTCCACCTCCTCCTGGCTTGCGAAAGTTATGTCCCCCAAATGATTCTGTAAACTTTGAAACAAATGTAGTCTGAAGGAGCAAAGTCGGGAAAATAAGATAGATGAGGAATTTTTTCCCAACCAAGCTCTTTGATCTTTTGTGATGTGATCTTTTGCAGTGTGGGGTTGCGCATTGTCCTGATGAAACATCACTCCTTTTCGATTCATTAAAGCGGGTCTTTTTTTCTTCAAAGCTTGGTTCAAATGCTCTAATTGCTGACAGTAGACATGAGCATTGATTGTTGCATTAGGTAGTAACAATTCAAAGTGAATTACTCCTTTACAATCCCACCAGATAGAGAGAAGAAACTTTTTCCCATGAAGTTCCCTTCTCGGTTGTGGTTGAGTTTTTTCACTTTTACCAAGCAACTGTTTACAACATTTAACATTTCGATAGAAGATCCATTTTTCGTCACCAGTCAAAAGTCTATCCAAAAAGGGTGAAATGAGTTCGCAAGAATGGAGAGAAGAGCAGATGTCAACTTGGGATTTGCGGTTGCTTTCGGACAATTCGTGAGGCACCCATTTTCTAAGTTTATAGGAACAACAGCCACTGATGGTGCCACCGCCGCCATCACCGCTACCGCCACCATCATTGTTTTACATCCATTTTTCCATGCATGCATAGAGCAAACAAAATTCACTGAGATAAATTTTTCTATGGCTGGATGCCCCTTTTTGTCATCAACCTGTTTCCAGGCATGGTAATATCTCCCCCCATGGCTGGACATGTTTACACAGAAGATTGAAATGAAGAACACTGCTTGAATGACAGTAACATTTAACAGAGCTATCACATGGTGTCAAGACAAGGAGGCACAAATGCACATACACACACAGACTTCTTTTAAATTTCAACTAGATACACACAAAAAGCTTTAGTCAGCTTGGAACAATAGGAAGACACTTTTCCAAGCTGCTGCACAGCAGGACTGAACCAGAAACCATGCAGTTGGAAAATAAACTTCTTAACATCACAGCCATCACTATAGTAATTCATTATTGTGCTCCCTTGTGTATAAGACACAAGCTACATCAACTGCCACAGTTTTAATTCTAGATTAACTAAAAATTATCTTCAAAGCTGCAAGGAAGAGAGAGAAAAATAAGCTTGACTGCTTGAAAATGTTATCAAGAAATATCATAAAATCATAAAGCAATCTTTAAAGCAATCTTTAAAGCAATCTTTAAAGCAATCCTTAAAGCAATCTTTCTAAAAATGACTTTAGGACTAGTTATGATACTGATATTACAAATAAATATGAAATATTTTCTAGAAGCCATAAACTTGATCGCATTGGCAATATTTTAGAAATTTTTTTTTTTTCAAATCATACTTTAGAAAGAGTTTTCAGTTCAAATAGGATTTCACAAGTAACTATCATCATCATTATCATTTAATGTTCCCTTTTCCATGCTTGCATGGGTCAAATGGAGTTTATTGAGGCAGATTTTCTACAGCTGGATGCTCTTCCTGGTGCCAATATTTACCTGCTTCCAAGCAAGGTAAAATTTCTTCAAGGCCAGACATATTTTGCAATATGAAAAATAGAAATAATCAACATCACTTCTATGATATGATAGCAACACTCATGTATATGTATGATACACATGTATCAACATCACATGTATGATATGATGGCAATACTCGTATTTTTCAATATGAAGAATAGAAATAACCAACATCACTTTTATGATATGATGGCAATACTTGTCTACAACTTTCTTATGAACTTGAGCAATAATTTTTGCCAAGAGAGTCAAAGGGAAAGAACTCTAAAATATAAACTGCTTAACAATTCAATAGTGATATGAAAAGATGAATCAATCCTGATATTTGGTAGCTGGGGTGACAATCTCTAAACATGTTTCAGTTTTGTTAGACCTCCTCAGTGAAGTCATAACCCTGTGTAACAAAATTTTTATTTTTATTTTTCAATTTTTTGTCCTTGGTCAGTAAGTGTTATTTCTTATTTGCTTCTACCTAGAAATCAAAGGAAATGATTACTATTCCCTTCAAATTTTGCTTTTATGACCTGTTCAGCAATGTTTTGAAACTGACTTATTTTCCATTACATTTAAGATGGATTCAGTACTGAGTTACTGAAGCAGGAACATCATTATAGCAAATATTTTGCTCAATACTACAGATTTGCTTGTCACTTGCTTGACCTTAACCACTTAAGCATGTCCCTTAGTAGCTGACAATATGTGCATCTCTGATCATGAGCAGGAGTAGTGGGGGAGCATAATAACCATGTCTTGAGAGGGATTCTTTAGGGCTTGAATAAATGTAACAAAAACAAAATTTGATGGAAATATTAACCATTTTTCATACTTTCTAGGGGTAAGCAAATAGGAAACAACAGTTGCTATCCAAGGACAAAAATCATGTTGCACAGTGTAATCAATTTAATTTTTAATCTATTTAATTTCAAAGTTCACTCCCTTGCCTCCTTTTTACAAGAATTGACATTAATACTAATGGCTTTTCTTCTCATTATGAATTTAATTTCACTTGATTAAAAATACTTTTTGACTCACTGCAACCAGTAATGTTAGCCTACTCTTTATGCTAATTTCTTTACACACAAAGCACACAAGAGAAATTTTCAAATTGCTTTTTGGCTCATTACACTTAACTCTGTGTTTTTTAAGCAGAAAACACTCCAGAGACTTTTCCAGCAACAAAGATAGTTTATCATCAGATGAATAATATTGCTTCAATGCATATTGAAGTTCGATGGTTTTGCTGGTTTAATGCATTGATAAGTTGAACTTAGAATATTTCTTTTCCAAAACGTGTTCAGCAATTAATGGTTTTGAGAGACCTGTACCATATTTCGGTCTATAGTCACTGCTTTATATTTAGAAAAAGAGGTAAATAAGGGGCCTGCAAAAAAAACAGTGTTGAATTAACACATACGCTGTGTAACCTGTATTCTAGCATCTGCATTGAAATAAAAGGGAAAATAATTAGATAAGAACAAAAGAAATGTAAATAAAACATTATCGATTCCTTCTTCTTTTTAAAGCCTGCTTGCAGAAAAATGTCTGATAGCAAGGATAATAGCTAGTTTTTTTTTGTTTTGTTTTTGCTTTGTTTTTGCTTGCTGGGTTTTTTTAAGCTTTTCTTTTTGTTTTTATTTTCTTTCTTCATGTGATTAAGCAGCATGAATGAAAAGAAAATCACTTGGAAATACAGCCTTTCCAAAGATTTTCCCACATGTAACGATTATAAACGTCAGTTGGAGGAAGTTTATAGATAGTGAATGGAAAAGAAGTTGTACAGGTAGCTGTCTAGTTCTGATCTACAATACTGCTAAGACAAACATAGACCGATTGGCTTTTCCACAAAACTATTGCCCAGTAAGAAGATAGACAAGTAAAAAAAAAAAAAAAAAAAAAAAAAAAAAAAAAAAAAAAAAACAAATAAGATAAACTGAGGAACAAAAGTTAAGACATGATAAGTTACTTAGTCAAGTCATCTTTACTTTTCACTTGTTTTCTTTTGTAAATGTGCAAAGTTATTGCTGCTAAATAACTAATACATCAGCACACAAATGTAGCACACGCAAGTAATGGCTGTCAAATTCTAAGGCATATTTTGCATTTTTGCAAGAAGCCTCCTCATAGGAGGTCATGTGAACAAGCAACACCAGAAACAAAAGAAAACAATATGCAAAAAAGAGTCTTAGCTCTGAGTATATGTATCATCATTATCATCATTTAATGTCCATGTTCCATGCTGGCATATATATCATCATCATCATCATTGTACTTTATTTTATCAACCCCAAAAGGATGAAAGGCAAAACTGACCTTGGTAGGATTTGAACTCAAAGCATTTTTTCCAACACACTAACAATTCTGTTAGTGTCACCTTTGTGGTGTGAAGTAATGCAAAGAGGAAGTATATATGGAACTACATGCAATAAGATAGACATTAAACAAGCTAATGAGGGAGTCTTCATGTTGCCACCTGATCTGCTAGAAACAGCAACCAAATCTCAATTAAGCTACACTCTAACCTCTTCAAAAGAGAAAGGAGACATTGAATAATATAGTAGTCCTAGATATACTCTATCTAGAAAAAATATGGGATGGTCACAACTGGTTGGTACACTTGTATCATTGGTCTACTCAATCAAGGATGAGCTGGGACTGAACAAACAGAATTGCATTGCAAATGGAAGACTACAATGAGAAATATGTATTCTATATATAGTTTGAGTAGTAAGAATATTACAATATTACAAAGATAAAAGAATCCAGTTAATTTTGACCCTTGACATGAACTTCTGAAATGTTATGTATATACTAAGAGATTAAAGATAAAATACATATTTCTATTCCAAAACAGAAGAAAGCGAAGAAGTTAAGAAACAAGACATAGTTTTTGTATTCCCCACTTTAAAAACCTTTCAAAAATGTTCATGCTTATCAAGAGAAGGAAATTAGAATAGAATCCATTCCAGCACATCTCTCAAGAGAAGTTCTTTCATCATAACAAGCTACATCCAAAACCAAGTAATCCATTTGAAGAGATGGCATACAAAAGAACACAGATTTCAACTGACTGATTTCTGACTTAATCTCTGATATCAATCCAGTAGTTTTGATATCCAAACTTAAAATATTTCGTATGATTAGAAAGAAGAATTGACCTGTTCATTTGTCCAACAATCTCAAGAAGCTTAAGGTTATTCTTATATTCTATAAGAATTATTTTTAGCCAAGCAACAGTAACCAGCCATGGTTCTGGTTGTAATGGTTTGCATGGTATTTATAGGTTTAAACACATTTCTTATTTCTGTGTGTTTCTTCTATAAACTTTTGAAATGTTGTCAGCTTCATTTCAATAAACATTCAATACATATATTGCAGTGGTTGACAAACACAGACACAAAGATACACACATGTATACAGAAATTTACTGGAAACAAATGATGAAGACAGGTCAGGGAACAACAAGCAGGTGTATAAGTTTAATACTCGGGAAGAATGGAAAAGTCTTTGATGTTTCAAACCTACACACATTGACAGAAAGGGTTGAGAAGGAAAAAATGGAGAAAGAAAAAAAAGAAATCAGTGAGAGAAAAAAAAATGTGTAGGGATTAATGGTTCAACAAGATGAAGTTATACATATATATATATATATATATATATATATATATATATATATATATATATATATATATATATATATATATACAAATATATATATATATATATATTGTGTCATCCCATTAATAATGCAGTTTTTTCAATTGCATGAACTAAAAGTCAGAGGGGGACAGGATAAACTACCTGCATCAACTTGCTATAAAAGCAGGTAGTAATTTTACCTTGTGCTTATTCTTAGTGCAAGTTTTGAAGAGTGCTGTTCGATTTTAACAATTATTTTTCAAACCTATAATGGAAGTGACAAAGGAGCATATTTTGCTTTATGAGTTCAATAAAGATAACAATGCAATGGAAAGCGTAAGGAATATTAATGCAGTATATAGGGATCGGACAAAAAGCATAAGCCAGTGTCAACAGTAGTTCCAGAAATTCCGAGTTGGAAACTACAGCCTAGAAGGCAAGCCTCATCCTGGAACATCTGTAGAGCTCCACAAGGATGTCTTTCAAACCCTTGTGGAACAAAATCCCTTCGTACTTGTTGAGGAACTAGCAGAGAAGCTTAGTTTTGGTCATTCAGTCATTCATCAACACCTGCATGCCATTTGAAAAGTCAGCAAATTGGGTCAATGGGTTCCTCACAAACCTTCCGAGTCTAATCGCACGCATAGAGTGAATGTGTGCTCTTCTTTGCTGTCATGTCTCACAAATGAACCTTTTTTGAACCGAATAGTGACTGGTGACAAGAAATAGGTTCTCTATAAAAATGTCAAGTGCCAAAGACAGTGGGTAGGGAAAGGAGAAACTCTGACACCCCAGGCTAAAGAAGGTCTTCACCCACGTAAGGTGTTGTTGTCTGTTTCGTGGGATATGAAAGGTTTAGTCCACTTTGAACCTTTAAACCCAAACCAGACAATAACAGATGAGATCTACTGCAAGCAGATTGAGAGGCTTAAGTCTGTGAGAGAAGAAAAATGATCATCTTTGGTTTTAAGATAAAAAAGTGTTCTTCCATCAGGATAATGCTCGGCTACATACAGTGAAGATGACATTCCAAAGGCTAGAGCAGTTTGAATGGGAAATGATGCCCCACTCACCATATTCGCCAGACATTGCCCCATCTGATTATCATTTATTCTGCAGTCTTCAAAATCATTTGGACAGAAAAAAATATGAATTCTGTAGACAATGTCTGAACAGTACTGGAGGAGTATTTTTCATCACAGACAAGTGAATTTTGCAAGAGGAGCTTTGCAAGCTGACCAGATAGATGGAAGAACATTGTAAAAAATGAAGAAAAGTATATTTTATATTAAAAAAGAACTTATCTTCATTAAAAAAGAACTCATTAAAAAAGAACTTCATTAAAAAAGAACTTATCTTCATTTTGAAAAATAAAAGGTATCTAAAACAAAAACGCATTATTTATGGGATGACCCAATGTATATAACAGGTCTTTTTCAGTTTCCATCTACCAAATTTACTCACAAGGCTTTGGTTGACCCAAAGCTATAGTAGAAGACACCTACCCATGATGCTATGCAGTGGGAATGTACCAGGAATCATGTGTTAGGAAGCAAGCTTCTTACAACATGGCAATGCCTGCACCTAGTGAAACCATAGTTGTAGCCGATGCAAGTGTCATGGAACTAGCACCCATGTCAGTGGCAATTAAAAGGTTCCATTTGAACATTAGGCGATATGCCATACTTGAGAAGACCCATCAAACCAAGTGAAATTGTAGTCATGGCCAATGCCAGTGTTGCATAACTGGCACGTAAAATGTGCCATTCAAGTCTTGGGCCTCAGTGACAGTGACAAGTAACCGAGACCTTTGACAATATACCATGCTTGAGAAGACCTATCAAGCCAAGTGAGACAGTAGTCATGGCTGATGCCGGTATTACGTAACTGGCACCTGTGCCAGTGACATGTAAAAGGTACCCACTACACTTTTGGGGTGGTTGGTGTTAGGAAGGTCATCCAGCCATAGAAACAATACCAAATGAGATTGGAACTTTGTGCAGCTCCCCTGCTTACCAGTTTCCAGTCAAACTCTCCAACCCAAACCAGCATGGAACACAGATGTTAAATGATGATGATAAGATATATAAGATATATATATAATATGTACATATAATATATATGTATATATAATATATATGTAGCATATATATATATAACATATATTGTAAATATAATAAATATAATACACGCAAACACATATGCATGCATAGACACACATACATACATAAGACAACTACACAATAATATGCTTAGTGGAAATGTAAGGTAAACTTATAAGCATATGATTTTTCTTGTTCTTTTGTTTGTTTCTTTTTTTTTTTTTT
>NC_068984.1:119884722-119887336 GCF_001194135.2 Octopus bimaculoides | reverse complement strand
TTTTTTTTTTTTTTTTTGGTAAACATAGATTTTAGCTTCGCTGTAAAAAGTAGACACGGAGAATAACTTATAGGTTTTCATATCTGACCAGATTTTAGCATTTACTACTAGTACATCAAAGATTGGTTATACTATAGAGAAAGTAATAGTTTACAGCTATTTATAGTAGACACAACCTCAGACACAACTAAATGGATCTGCCTAATTTGCATAATAGTGCAAGCATGAGTAGCATAAATTAATAAGAGTACAACACTTCAATAGATTAATAAGGATATAATAAAATCAGGTGTGGTGTACAGGAGATAAGACTTTGCTGGTACAGACACATGATGTGTGTGGAGGATGGCAATTGTTTACAAATATTGTATGATGTCATGATGAGCATGCACAATCACACACATATACATAGGAATATGGAACTTGTGCAAGAGGAACTAGTAAGCCAGAGACCTGCAAGTTGCAGTCTGGTTTGGCATGGTTTCTACAGCTAGATGCCCTTCCTAACACCAACCACTCCAAGAGTGGATTTGGTTACTTTTCACGTGCCACCTGCACGGGAGCTTCTGTGTGGCAGCAGTACAGGTACCAGTTACATAACACCAGCATCGGCCACAACTATGATTTCACTTGACTTGATTAGTCTTCTCAAAAAACGGCATATTACCAGTGGTCTTGGTCACTTGTCATCGCCTCTGTGAGGCCCAATGTTCGAGGATCATGCTTCACTACCTCTTCCCATGTCTTCCTAAGTCTAATAGATGTAAAAATTATGATGATAGCAACAATGTTGCTGCAGCTGATGATGATGATGACTACGATGATGTCGACAACAACAACAATGACAATCTATTTCCAAGCTTGTGACAGAATCAGCTCAGCACAGAGTGAATCTCTGGAAGTTGTGATGCGATAGATATCATGCTGTAGATATTTATAATCAGATAAAATTACAAAAGAACTTCATATTTGTTAAGAAAGCATTCAATTCTGAAAGTCAGAGAAGTGGAATTGTTTTTGAATTGGCAATAGAGATTTTAGTTCACCATTTCAGGCTGCCTTGGTTGAAATGTCACAAAAACAAATGTCTGTCTAATTAGTTAATTAGTCAATGACTCATGTCTTAAGTTCACAATCTGGTTGTACACAAATCATAAATCTTCTGACATTGTAGTTTCATTCTACATTATAAGAAGCATTGCAAACAAAATTACTACAAAAAAAAATATTTAAAAAAAAGACTATCAAAAGATTCTTTCCCGCCACCCTCTTCCCTCATTTTCCATTTATATGTTTTAAGATAATAATCAGAAATATTGAGTATAAATAACTCACCAAGTTTTTCCCTTCATATATTTGTTTGACGTTCTGTACCACTAATTTATCAAGAGCTTCGACTCGACCAGCCTGAAATAATAAAATACAAATAACCTAAGACAAACATAACGACATTGAATCTAATTGAGTTCTCAATAACATAATTATTGTAAAAAAAAAAAAAGCACAAAAAACACACCGTCCAAAGTTTTGTTGATTTAGGTTCAAATAGACTGCTGAAGCAGAAAAAGGTCAAAAAGAAAAAAAAAAATAGTTTTTATTCACCTTACTTATAGCTGGCATTATTTAATGATTAAATACAACTCGAGACCAAAACAATTACAAAACTTGGTTTTAATGGTTTTATTGTTAACTTACAAAGACTCAAATAATGGAAAAATTCAAACAGAAATATTCTATACAGTTTTGCAGCTGTGAATAAGGAGTAGAATGGCTATGAAAGTTAAAGTGCTCGGATACTGACTACATAATCATAAATTCAATTCTTAGTACTATCACTGAGTTGTGGCCCTTGTCAAGAAATAATGTTTCATCATCCATGCTGTACCTCACTTCACCCAAATTTCTTTTCCTATCAGATAAAGGTTTCTGTCAAATGCTCCAGGGAAACCTTTATCTGTCAAATAAACATTTCTCTGGATTATTCTCATTTTTTTTTTTTACCTACAGGCATCAACCAGAAAAAGATCAAACTGAATATCAATATTATTATCATCATTATTATTATTATTGAGTGAGAGAGCAGCACATGCCATCAAAGTGACATTGGGGTACAGTTATACAAAGCCCAATATACCCATCATTACTACCCATCTGATATAACAGCACATGACCTTGCAGGTGGAGCCCATTTAGAATTTTCTTCAGGTTGAGTAGACCATCCCACTAAAAAGGTCCCTGAATGAGGGTTGTTTAAGGATGCTGAACAAAACACCCATGTTTCCAGAAGTGAATTATTCAAACTCCAAAGAATTCCTCTCAACACATGGCTATGATGTTCCCCCACTTCTTCTGCTCGTGATAAGAGATGCACATATTGTCAGCCACCAAGGGACATGCTCAACTGGTTAAGGTCAAATAACTGACATGCAAGTCTGCAGTTTTGAGAAGAATATTTACTGTAGCCCATCTTTTATACCATTATCATTATTATTACTATTATTATTATTATTATTATTATTATTATTATTATTATTATTATTATTATTATTATTATTATTATTATTATTATTATTATTATTATTATTATTATTATTATTATTATTATTATTATTAT
>NC_068984.1:119883100-119884309 GCF_001194135.2 Octopus bimaculoides | reverse complement strand
TATTATTATCGTTATTATTATTATTATTATTATTATTATTATTATATATATGCTCAACAGATTAAACTGTTGGAAAAAAAAAATTCCTAACATTGGGCTACAACAAGTAACCTTAGATGCCAAGAACCCTCCTAAGTATCCTAGCTGTACCTAATAACACTGCTTTCTGGAGCTGTACTAAACTGGGTTTTATGCTTATTTCCTTTATCCATCTGTTCAAAACTTTAGGGATAGTTCCTAATGCACCTATAACTACAGGGATACAATTTATGTGCACTTTCCATAGTCTCTGTAAATCATTGGCTAGGTCCTGGTTCTTTGCTATTTTCTCTATACCTCTCATATTGACTTTCTCATCATTTGAGACTGTAAAGTCAATTATCTGGCACTTTCTATTCTCTTTATCTACAACTACCAAATCAGGCCTTCTAGCTTCTATTACTCTGTCTGTCTTACTATTATTATTTTTATTATTATTATCATTGCTGTCATTATTGTTATTATTTTATCATTATTGCTGTTGTAATTTTTATCATTATTATTATTATTATTATTATTATTATTATTATTATTATTATTATTATTATCATTTTATTATTGCTGCTGCTGTTGTTATCATCATCATCATCAACATTATATAAGACAGAATCGTTAGCATGCGATGCATAATGCCGAGCGGCATTTTGTCTGTCTTTATGCTCTGAGTTCGAATTCTGCTGAGGTCGACTTTACTTCTCATCCTTTAAGGGTCAGTAAAATAAGTACCAGTTGATCACTGGCATTTATGTAATCAATCTACCCCTGCCCCCAAAATTGCTGGCCTTGTGCCAAAATTTGAAACCATTATTATTATCATTTTTTTCTTTCTCTCTCTTTATTCTTTTAAATCCTCTCTTTCAAACACTCATACATCGAAATTCACGGGAGTGACCATCATTATTATACACTTTCAACATAATCACTGCTACTGATTATGATGATGATTATCATCATTATTACTATTATTATCATTATTATTATTATTATCATTATTATCATTATTATTATTATTATTATTATTATGCAGTTTCATCATAATCACTGCTACTGATTCTTCAGTTAAAGGTGAAGCATAAGAAACCTAACTTCTTAAAACTAAAAATAGAGATAGAGAGAAAGAGAGAAGTTGGAGAAGAGAGAGAAAGGTGGAGGGAGGAAGGGAGAAAGGTG
>NC_068984.1:119880438-119882914 GCF_001194135.2 Octopus bimaculoides | reverse complement strand
GGAGGGGAGAGGGGAGGGGAGAGGGGGGTTAAATAACAAGAGAAATAAACAGTACTGCAACATACTGCAAAATAACCACAACAGGCAGAGCATCAACTGCTGCAGTAGGTAGTAAAATAAAATAAAATAAAATGAAATATAAATAAAAGACGTGTAACAAAAACAAAACAAGAGAAAAACCAATAACATGAGCTTTGTGCATCTTGACAAGTCAGATACTGACTAGTCATTGCAGTAGCAAGGTATATGATAAATCAACTGAACAGTATGCATATTGGCTTGCAACTGAATGAATAGCTGCTGCAACAAGATGCTTCCAGAAACTGAAATAGTGCAGCTTTTTAGTTTATTGAACATGAAATGGATTATCAGTGAAGTATCTCGGTAGACACAACTTCTAATAACTTGTCAAAAAATATACTGCTCGCATTTTTGAAAAATAAAGATAAGTTGTATGTTGGAGTTAGGCATGGCTGTGTGGTTAAGGTCACTTTGCTTTGCTTTGTAAAGTGTGTGGTTTTGGGTTCGGTCCCACTGCTTGGTACCAGGAAATAAACAACCTCAGCCCCAGGCTGACCAATATGTTGAGAGTGAATTTAGTAGATGGAAACTGTGTGGAAGTCTTTCATGTATATGTGTGCGTGTGCTTTTTTTAATATTTTTTACTTGTTTCACACATTGGACTGCAGCCATGCTGGGGCACCACTTTGAGGAATTTTACTCAAAGGAATCAACCCCAGGACTTGTTTCAAAAGTTTATTACTTATTCAATCAGACCCTTTTTACCAAAATGCTAAGTTACAGGGGCAAAAACAAACCAACACCAGTCATCAAATGGTTGCTGGAGACAAACACACACACACACACACACACACACACACACACACACACACATATAATATATATATCTATATGGTGAGCTACTTTCAGTTTCCATCTACCAAATCCATTCACAAGGTTTGGGTTAGCCTGCAGTTATAATAGAAGACACTTGTACAAAGTGACACACAGTGGGACTGAAACCAGAACCATGTGGTTAGAAAGCAAACTTCTAACCAGAAACTTCAAATTTCACCATTCCTGAAAATAATTATATTTGTGTGTGTGTGTGTGTGTGTGTATTTGTATGTCTTTGCATTTGTCCACTTCACCACTTGACAACCAGTGTTGGTTTATTTACATTCTCATAACACAGCTACTAAGCATAAGAAACTGATAGAATAAGTAGCAGACTTGAAAAAAGAACATAAATAATGGGGTTGACTTTTTTCAACTAAGCCTTTAAAGGCAATGCCCCAGCATGGACACAGTCCAAAGATTGAAACAAGTAAAAGGCAAAAGATAAAATATAGGAACATTGTATTTGAGGATGGAAGGCTTCAGTAGTGATATGGATGTCTGAATTACTGACTTCAAGGTTACGTGTTCAAAAGCTACTGGAGTGAAGAAGAGTAAATGGCACTTATTTTTATTGAGAAATATTGAGGTAACCAGAGAAATATTGAAGCAAAAACTGGTTTTATAGTGTTTTACGCTGAGGCATATTGCAGTTTTCACCAAAAATAACTAAGAAGAAAGTAGGTATGATCCTTACTTCATAGTTGAGTGAGAGATTAAAAACAGAAAGAGCAACTATTCATACGTAAATATCTAAACTTTCAAAACCAGAGAGGATAATTGTCTTTTCTATTTTTTTCTTTATGGATGGGTTAGGCTTCATGTTTTAAAAGGCTAAACATATTCCAAAATACTATAAAACTTATGAAATATGGATGCTTTCTTATGCTACATTTCAGTTTTCCCAATAATAAATAAACAAGTTTGAAAACATATATATATACTAGCAGAGATACCCGGCATTGCTCGGGATTAAAATGATATAGTTTGTTTATTACAGTTATGTTGAAACAGGTGATATGGGAAAGTGCAGCATTGACGACAAAACATTTGTAGAGCAAATGATGGTCTAATTCGACTAATTGACATGTAATACATCCATTTGGAGGATTCCATGCCCTAACCTAGCGTGGAAAACTGGGGTATGGTTAACAGTCAAACGAATGGAGGTGTAATGGAGATATTGTACGTAAATGGGTACATTCTGGAAATGGGCTGTAATGAGAGATGGTGACGGAGAAGTGAACTGTCAAAAGAGGTTGAAGAAGAAAGAGCTGGTAGTGCTAGCAATCTTACCTTACCGCCTGAGCAGCACATGCCACTAGTTTCATTTGGAAATTTGAAAGCTTTGCAGAAATGACAATTTGAGTGTAGCACACCAATTTGTACAGAATTATCGTCAAACATTTTCAAACATTTTCATCAAACATTTTCATCAAAAATTTTCATCAAAAATTTTCATCATAAATTTTCATCAAAATTTTCATCAAAATTTTCATCAAAAATTTTCATTAAAATTTTGATCAAACATTTTCATCAAACATTTTCATCAAAAATTTTCATCAAAAATTTTCATCAA
>NC_068984.1:119878459-119879983 GCF_001194135.2 Octopus bimaculoides | reverse complement strand
TTCATCAAAAATTTTCATCACAAATTTTCATCAAAATTTTTATCAAACATTTTCATCAAAAATTTTCATCAAAAATTTTCATCAAAAATTTTCATCAAAAATTTTCATCACAAATTTTCATCAAAATTTTTATCAAACATTTTCATCAAAAATTTTCATCAAACATTTTCATCAAAAATTTTCATCAAAAATTTCATCAAGTTTGACTGAGGACTTGTGAGCCAGAAGGCTGCACCAAGCTCAATCTGAGCTCAAAAGTTTCTACAGCTGGATGCCCTTCCTAACGCTAACCACTCCAAGAGTGGAGTGGGTGCTTTTACATGCTACCTGCACAGAAGCCAGTCTGGCGGCACCGGCAACAACCACGCTCAAATGTTGTTTTTCATGTGCCACTGGCACATGTGCAGGTAATGTAATGCTGGAAACAATAATGCTCAAATAGTGCTTTTTACATGCCACCAGCATGGGAGCCAATCCGTGGTCCTGGCAACGATCACGCTCGGATGTGCTTTTAACGTTCCACTGGCATGAGTGCCAATCAGACAGTATTGTCATTGGCCACGTCAGTGATTTTGATTTGATTTCACTTGCCTCAATATGTCTTCGCAAGCAAAGTTTATTGTCCAATGAATGAGGGGTACTCATAAGTGGGCTGGTTACACCCCACACTCAGATGTGTTTTTAACGTTCCACTGGCACAAGTGCCAATCAAAGTGGTACAGTCATCAGCCAAGTCAGCGATTTTAATTTTTATTTCACTTGCTTCAATAAGTTGTCGCAAGCAAAGTTTGTTGTTTAATGAATGATGGATATTAATAAAAGGCTGGTTGCACCCACTGGCATAGGCCACAAGACATGGTCTCACTTGGCTTGTCAGGTCTTCTCAAGCGCAGCACATCACCAAAGGTTTCCGTCACTAGTCATTGCCTCAGTAAGGCCCAATGTCTGAAGGTTGTGCTTCACCACTTCATCCCAGGTCTTCCTGGGTCTACTTCTTCTATAGGTTCCCTCAACTGCTAGGGTGTGACACTTTTTCACACAGCTGTCCTCATTCATTTTGCAACACATGACCATACCAGCACAATCGTCTCTCTTGCACACTACATCTTAATTCTTCTTAAATCCAACTTTTCTCTCAGGGCGCTTACACTCTGTCATGTATGCACCCTGACATTACACATCCAGCAGAGCATAGTGGCATCATTCCTTGCAAGTTTATGCATGTCCTCAGCAGTCACAGTTCATGTGTGTGTGTATATATATATATATATATATATATATATATATTCTGGATAATTTTTGATTTGAAAAGCCAGCATTTTTATTTACTGCCAACAAGGTGTACCTGCTGAAGAAGACTTCGCCTAGCAAATTATTTTATTTGCTAAAATAAGTCTGAAACCATTGGTCCAGGAGTTAGCTGGTAAATGTTTTTATTTTTCTTTCCCTTCGAAGTTTTATCCCTAAATAGTGGTATGGAATTTAACTGTTCTTTCTAGCATGCAAGAAATCCATATGATGGAT
>NC_068984.1:119876002-119878355 GCF_001194135.2 Octopus bimaculoides | reverse complement strand
TATATATATATATATATATATATATATATATATGGCTTATATTCCAAAGAAATCTAGTATTTATCCTTGAATGATAAGATAAAGAGAGGAAGATGAACTTAAGTAATTAATTCCCTATGCACTAGACCAAATGTGTTTAGATAATTTGAAATGTAGGATATACCATTTTACACCTACCTCTGCCTCTGTCCATCAGCTATTGGCAATCACTCCCTCCCTTCCCAACTACCTCTACACATAGGCAGATAAGTGATGAATAGCAATTTCAAGAACAAAAACATATACAAGTCAAATGGATGCACTCAATGAGTATATTAGTTTGATGTTTTAGATGAAAAATTTTAGATGAAATATTAAAAATAAAATTATGACATTTCAAGCATGGATTTTGTTGAATAGTGGAATGGAGTCTATAAAAGAGGAAAGAGGAAGGAATGGATAGTCAGGAGAAAACTATGTGGGTAGCTTTCCTATCCTACTCTTGTTCATTCCACCTCCCACCTATTCTAATTCCTTTGATGTCATTGTTCTTTCTCCTCTTTCTTTCCAATTCCTCTTCTTCATAACATTTATTAAAGATTTATTATCATTAATAATATATTTCCAATATGAATTGGAAAACAGCTATAATCTTTATGAATATATTTCCGATATTATATTTTAAACTTCTAAACTATCTCTGTGGAAAAAGAGACTGAGATGGCTTGGACATGTGAAGTGGATGGATGACAACAGAATTCCCAAACAGCTGTTATATGGCTAGTTGGTTCATGGTAGCAGATCCAGAGGATGATCATAGCTGAGATTTAAGGACATATGTAAGAACAACCTGACCAAGAGCCACATTGATGCAAAGACTTGGGAAAAGTTAGCTGAGGACAGAACAGCATAGAAAACCTTAGTGTGCAAAGGAGTCAAACAGCCCAAGGAAGAAAACGTCCTGGAAACTTGAAGCAAAATGCCAAAGAAAGAAAGACAAGCCACTGCAGACCTGCAGCACCATCCTTGCCTTCAGATTTTGCAGCAGAACTTGCTTATCAAACATAGGAAGAATCAGCCATAAGAGAAGCTGCAGAAAGAAGACTGTGAGAACTTAAGACATTCTCCACTTCTTAGACTGTCTGTCAAGATGTAAAGAGTTGGATATAAACTAAGAGTCTTGTGGTGGAAGCATCCTGGACCTATAACACAGAGGGCCATAAATCAAAACCATGCTTTACAAAGCATCATTAAGGTGCAGGCATGACTGTGTGGTTGAGAAGTTCACTTCACAACCATGTGGTTTCAGGTTCAGTCCTACTGTGCAGCACCTGAGGCAAGTGTCTGCCACTACAGCCTCAGGTTAACCAATACTTTGTAAGTGAATTTGCAGAAACTGTGCAGAAGCTTATTATATACATACACACACACACACACACACACACACAGTTACAGGAATGTGAACACACCAACATCGGTTGTCAAATGATGGTGGAGGGACAAACACACACACACACACACATATATATATGACATATATGACAGGCTTCTTAAAGTTTCCGTCTACCAAATCCACTCACTTTGGTCGGCCCAAGGTTATAGTAGAAGACACTTGCCCAAGGTGCTACACACTGGGACTAAACCTGGAACCATGTGGTTGGTAAGCAAGCTACTTACCTCACAGCCATTCCTGCACCTATAATTTTTTTTTTTTTTTTTTTTTTTTTAGAAATTTTCATGTGATAAAAAAAAATCAATAACTTAAAATACTTCCTGTATGAAACACATTTAAATATCCTCATTAAAACCGCATCAAGACAAGGTTAACTGCATTATTTAGATTCTAAATATTTTCAGAAATGTTTCACTAAAGAAAATAATCTTAAAAATAACTCTTAAAAAGAATAATTCCAAAGAGGTTACAGGGTTACATATGACAACTTAATAATGTACTTCTAGAATAAATATATATCAGCTGGAATATTTTGGTAATTAACTTATATTCTAATCTCTTGTGAATGTTTTCTGATAGAATATAAAGTTACACTGATACTTATCAAAAACTTCTTTCCAATTAAAAGTAGATAGAATTAGGCAATGAATAGCATAAGTGACTAAGATTAAGATAGGCTAGATTAGCTTAAGTGCAATAACACATTTCTAGTGTAAAATAATTCTTATTATGCATAATTAACATTGAAATAATTTCCCATTTTGTATGATTTGCCTATCAGGAATCTTAGCTAGTTGGCTTTGACATCGTATCATATTTTCTATTAGGTGTGTTGTTGTCGTTGTTGTTGTTGTCATTGATGTTTAGACCCAGGTTAGTCCTGATCAAGTAGATCTATTATCAAAAAAGTGTATATATATA
>NC_068984.1:119872861-119875463 GCF_001194135.2 Octopus bimaculoides | reverse complement strand
ATATATATATATATATATATATATATATATATACAGAGAGAGAGAGAGAGAGAGAGAGAGAGAGAGAGAGAGAGAGCGAGAGAGAGAGAGAGAGAGAAAGACACACACACACACACACAGTCAGGCAGACAGATATGCAAGATGTATGTTTTCTTTTTGACTGGTCATCGGCTTTGTAGCAAGAGTTGTGAAGGAAAGCATCTTGTTTTATTCCTCATCCATTAAATTTTCAGATGGTGTTGCAAATTTTTATTGCCTTAGTTACTGTGATCAATTGTAGCATATGAATTAAGGACTTGCATTCCCTCTCCAGGAACTCATGTTCAGCCATACTTTGCTACAGATAGGTTGGTATGTATCCTGTTTCTTCAATAATATGAGGTATGAAACTCAAAGTAGTATCTTGGATACTGCATTTACAAACTCTTTATCAATGGTTCATAGATGTTCTCTTGTATTCTTCTGACCTCATTCACGTCTAGAGGGATGTAAGTATATATGTACATCTCTTTACTCTTTTACTTGTTTCAGTCATTTGACTGCGGCCATGCTGGAGCACCACCTTTAGTCAAGAAAATCGACCCAAGGACTTATTCTTTGTAAGCCTAGTACTTATTCTATTGGTCTCTTTTGCCAAACCACTAAGTTATGGGGACGTAAACACACCAGCATCGGTTGTCAAGCGATGTTGCGGGGACAAACACAGACACACAAACATATACACACACAAACATATACACACACATACATATATATATATGTATACATATATACGACGGGCTTCTTTCAGTTTCCGTCTACCAAATCCACTCATAAGACTTTGGTCGGCCCGAGGCTATAGTAGAAGACACTTGCCCAAGGTGCCATGCAGTGGGACTGAAAACAGAACCATGTAGTTGGTAAGCAAGCTACTTACCACACAGCCACTCCTGCACCTACTACATATGTATATATGTACATAGAGAGGTAGGTAGGTACGTGTGGGTGTGTGTGTGTGTGTGCATATGTTTGTCTGTGTATTTACATATGCACTTCTCCAAAACTCATTGTGTCAAAAGCAATAAACTATTGTAATTTTCCCTGCCAATAAATCATCTGCTGGCTTTGTACCTTTGAAAACATGTGAAATATAACCCTTACTTGACAAACATGTAGAAGCTAACGACAGGAAAGGCATCAAGCTTCAAAACAATGGCTCAATAATATATTCATCTAAGATGAAGAGCTGGCTGAGTCATTAGCAAACCAGGCAAAATGCTTAGCAGCATTTCATCCATCTTTACATTCTGAGCTTAAATTCTGCTGAAGTCAATTTTAGCTTTCATCCTTTTGGGGTTGATAAAATAAGTACCAGTTAATCACCAGGGTCGATGCAAGAAACTTACCTCCTCCCCCAAAATTGCTGGCCTCAAGCTAAAATTTGAAATCAATAATATATTCTTCTAACTCATGCTAGCTCAGAAAAATGGATGTAAAAATGAATGAGTGAATAAATAAACTTGCTAATATACAATACAGAAAACTTAGCTCAATTCAACCATTAGATTTTTGTTACCATGTTTCTAGTGAAATACACAGCGTGCTTGTTTTTTGTTGTTTTTTTTTAATTATAAAGAATTGATTAAAATAACCATGTCATTATTAAGTTGGTGCTTGGAACATAAATTAGCAAGAAATATTGATAGAAACTCTTAATTAAGATCCCTTTAAAATAGGGAGTTTGTATCGCAGAACAGGGGACCATTTCAGATGGGTTGATATCAAAAGGCTTAATACACAAGACCAAACTCAATTCACATTTAATATTAACAGAGTTATATAATTCAAGTGATGGCTAGCATATTATGAATTTATGATCTTATATTTCATTGAAATAGATTTAAATAGTTTTAAAGCAGCCAAAATGGAAACAAAGAATCAAACGCAATTCAGTCTTGTCTTTGACTGGTCGCTGCTTTTACGGCATCATTTCACTTCTTTGAATGCTCTAACTTAGTCAGGTCTTGTTCTGTGACAACAAATAGTTATTGCTTCTCAAAGACAACATGAAATGGAAAATAATTAACTTGTGCATACTACTGAAACATCATGCTTCATTCCACATCTGGACAGGAAGTTTAGTAATTTATTTCTGGTGATTATCTAAAAGTTGGTGAATGATGATCAACTTCTATTCACATTGCTTAATTACTAGAAATAGCTTAATTACTAGAAATACTTAATGGATGCTCAGAATTTATTATGAACTCTAAATTTTAGACATAATTATAACTGGTATCAAAAGAACATCATTACAGTTTTCGTATAAAAGGGCACTGGATAGCTGAATTGGGGTTAAAGGGTATAGGATACAGCAATGAAAAAAATGTTTCTCAGTATTTAGTTCCAAGTTCGAACCCAACTGAAGGTGACTTTAGTTTTCATCCTTCCAAGATACATAAAAGCATTTGTATCAGTGTTGGCATGGCTGTGTCGTTAAGAAGTTTGCTTTGCAACCCCATGATTTCAGTATGATGTCAGTATGGTGCCAGTGCTCTGGCAAACAAATGCCTTATAAGGGGATTTGACATGCAGGAAACTGGAGGAGGAGGAGGAGGAGGAG
>NC_068984.1:119852818-119870318 GCF_001194135.2 Octopus bimaculoides | reverse complement strand
GAGAGAGAGAGAGAGAGAGAGAGAGAGAGAGAAGGAGTGGCTTTATCATCACATGATGGTTGCAAATGAACATCACCATCATGCAAGTGATGCCATTCATTTGCAGCCTTCCATGACAAGCATGCCTGGCCATAAGGAAATATTAGCTTGCTTGGAAACAGGTAAAGGTTGGTGACAAGAAGGGCATCCAGCCATAGAAAATCTACCTCATTGGATTCCATCTGACTCATGTAATCATGGAAAAGTGGATATTACAACAATGATGAAAGTGGTGGTGATGGTGGTGGTAACAACTATGACAACCTTAGCAGCAGCAGCAGCTGAAGTGATGATGGACATATTGAACAATGAGGCTCAAGATACATTATGTCAGTAAAGATGGGCTGGCTAAGATTAGAGTACCTTTGATCATAGGTCTGTTTGATTAAGACTGGCCAAGGGCTAAACGACAACAACAACAACAACAGCAAAAATGTGCCATGGTGTCTGCCAGTCTAGGAAATGCATTCTATCTCCGTTGTTATGCAAAATCCTCCTGACAAAGACCTATAAGTGGTAAGAGAGAAATTCATACATCTGTAAATAGGTTCAATGAAATAGTTTAGCTCTTGGCTGTAGACAATAGCAATAGAAGGCACTATATAGTTGTTTTTATGACATTAAACATTATAAGCAACAGTCTGCTACTCATGACTGTTGCTACTTTCAGATTATGTCTATCAGCTGCCAAGAAACCATATATTTTGGTTGTTTTATGTCTATTTTTCCATGCTAGCATTGGTTAGCTCTGTAATTCTCAACTGGGGATCCATATGAGAATTTTGGGGGTTCACACAAGCAAAATAGTAAATTGGGGATCCAGAGTAGTGTATTAAGTGTCCATGAAAAATTTTTAATTTAGATGTGTTTATTGCAAGAAACAAGTGGAGTCGCAATGGCCTAGTGGTTAGGGCCTAAAACTCCACGAGGCTCTTTCGCCCCAACTTTCTCTCATTCTTTCTTCCTGTTTCTTGAGTAAAGCTGCGATGGACTGGCGTCCCGTCCAGCTTGTGGGTAACACACACGCCATAGAAACCGAGAAACTGGGCCCATGAGCCTGCCTAGGCTTTAAAAGGGCGCATAAATAAAAAAATAATTGCAAAAAACAGATTTCTTTTACTGACATTTTACATAATTCAACCTACACGAGTTAATGTGTGAAAAGGAAAATGAGAATTTTGACAGAAGTATGTATAAAACTAGTTTTTAAATATGAAATGGGTGGTGGGGTCCACCAGAAAAAAATAGTAACCAAAGGGATCTATAAGTAAAAAATGGTTGAGAACCATGGGGTTTGATGAATATATTATTGAAGCAATGTTTTACAATCAGATGCCCTTGGTGTTGCTAACCCTTATTTCGCATCCTATTTCACACATATCCTAAAGCATAGCCTTCAAAGACTTGTTAATAGGAAAAAGGAGAGCATCACAGCTTTCAAAAAGTGCAAATGTAAACAGACACACACGCATGCGCGCGCATATATATATATATATATATATATTTGCGTATTTGTTTATGTGTGATATATATGTGTGTGTGTTTGTCAGCTGGCAGAGTTGTTCAAGTATAGGATAAAATGAATTGTAGTATTAGTTTTGGTGCCTTTTATTGTTTTAAGTTCAAATCACACCGAGTTTAACTTTACCTTTTAACTCCTTAGGATTGATAAAGTATCAGTCAATTATCATTTTTTATTACAATTATAAGGTGGTGAGCTGGCAGAATCGTTAAAATACTAGAAGAAATGCTTAGCTGTATTTCGCCCGTCGTTACATTCTGAGTTCAAATCCCGCCAAGGTCGACTTTGCCTTTCATCCTTTCGGGGTTAATAAATTAAGTATCAGTTGCATGATGTCTGAAATAGCATGTTTTCTTTCCTGTTGTACATCAACTGGATGCTTTTTATATAGCATCAGAGGCAGCACCCATGCTAACATGGAAGGCTGACATTAAACAATGATGAACGATGATGATGACTATATATATATATATATATATATATATATATATATACATATGAGTATAGTAAAGAATTCTGGGTAGGAGTAGGGGTCCACTAAGGATCAGTCCTCAGCCACCTCTTATTCATCATAGTCCTCCAGGCAATAACAGGAATTCAAGAATTCAAGATAGGATGCCCCTGAGAGCTTCTCTATGCTGATGACCTTGCTCTAATAGCTGAATCACTATCAGAACTAGAGGAGAAGTTTCAGGTGTGGAAGCAAGGCCTAGAATCGAAGGGCCTTAGAGTCAATCTAACAAAAACCAAAGGCAAACAAATCACAAATCCCTTCAGGTAGAGAAAGCATAGGTAGAAACTCCATAAAATGTACTCGGTGTAAGCTAAGGACACATTAGAGATGCAGCAATATCAAATGAAGGCTAACTGGGAAGATAGTTTTTGTGTGTGGCAGATGCTCAGGAGCAATAAACACTGAAAATGTGCAGAAAACAGCTTCCATCACATGCCAGGGGGAAAAACTACAAGTAGTTGATAGCTTCCGTTACCTAGGTGACCAAGTCAGTAGCGGGGGTGGATGCTCTGAGGGTTTAGATGCTAAAATAAGAATAGCCTGGGCAAAGTTCAGAGAGCTCCTACCTCTGCTAGTGACAAAGGGTCTCTCACTTAGAGTAAAAGGCAGACTGTATGACACGTGTGCGAACAGCCATACTACATGGCAGTGAAACATGGGCTGATGAAACAAAATATTATTTATAACATCTGTAGAGTCACAGACTATGTACTAGTATTATTTAAAGTTTAATATCATGTTATATCAAATAAATATTTAATATGTTATATCTTAAAATTCCAATCATATAACGTCATATAACATCTAATATCATTTACATTAAAATCATATTTAATATCATACAGCATATAATGTCTAATATCATGCAATATCATGTAATGTCTGCTGTCATTTAATATCATTTAATGTCCAATATCATGTGATTTCATACAATGTCTTGCAGTTAATTCACGCATTTTTGCTAGTTTTTGATATTAAATTGATTCCCTGATATGTGTAGTAATATGTGTAGTAACTGAACATCTGTGCTGTTAAAAGTGACAAGGTTATCACATGCCTGTTCTTCAATACTCTCAATTTCTCATGAAAGCACCATATATCAAGCACATGGTGTTTAGGTTGTGTGTGTGTGGATGTCAAAGGTGTGCTGATGGTTGTGTAAATTAACAGTGGTATCGTATCAATATAGGAATATGCATTGGCGGAAGCAACATCAAGTAGATCATTAATATGTAGAAGGAAGCATCTGGGAGACATTACTAAACCTTGGAGTACAACAAAGTCAATAGAACATAGAGTGACAAGAACTATGGTCTGATACAAAGCTTCTGAAACAAGAAATAAAAGATCAATGTAGGCCAAAGGCATGCAATTTAGTTAAGAGGTTCTCATGCCAAATACTGTCAAATGCTTTTCTGACACAAAGTTCAACAACAAAGGTTTTGTAGAATTTCTCAAAGGTGAGCAAAGGATATTAGTCAATGATATGAAAATGAAAGCAAGTTTCTGATATAATTAGCTCTATAGAAACCATACTGGTGGTCACTGAAGAAAGAGGAAAGACACATGTTGATAAATAGATATTTGTTAAGTTGAAAAGTTGGAAGAGAGAGTGATAAGTCTGTAGTCTTCTGGATAAGAGAGGCCGTTGTTTCTGTTGGATGGGACACAGTGCAGCATGTTTGTAGACACAGAATTATGAATTAAGTGAGTGTAAATGTTACTTCTGTTAGAAGGTGATGAAAGAAAGAGAATCAGGACCAGTTACTTTGGTGGATTGCAATGATGTGAAGAGGTTTTGCATATAGCAAGAATGCATATTGTGGTGAAATTGGGAAGAGAGTTTTGTTGGTAGTTTATAGAGTGGAATTGAAGAGAAACTGATTTGCATATGTGGAAAATTTTTAGTGAGTGTACAGTTGACTGAATCTTCTTAGATGTGGAATGGTAGGAAGAGGGATTCCACAAAACTGGTGAAGATTCTCTTAACAAGAAGCCAGAAGGCTCTGCAGCCATTTGGTAGCTGAAAGAGCTTGCAAGTTGTGTGATCCACAAATGCATTTTTTATTGATAGTAGTTTTGCAAGAGTTCCAGTGATTAGTAAAAGTCGATCGAACCACAGGACTACTCATCGTCGAAACTGCCTGAGATCCATTTACTTTTGATATTTCAGTTCTCAAAAGCCGAGTCCATATGGCTGAAAGTGACTACGTGGATATATCAGCGATGTACACTTCACCCAATTTTGGTTGGGTACTGCAACGGCAGTGTTGCTGAACTCGGTCGTATTTGTAAGTGTTTCGGTGAGGCCCCACTCACATTGATTTAAGTCTTACAGCAACTGCTATCTCAGTGAGATACAGTGGTCATGTCTCTATGTCTGTACCTCGAGATATTGTGACGTGCTCTTGAAGGCTACAGTGAGATACTCTTCGCCCAGTTCATAAATAGGTACCAATTGGTAGTGAATAGTGAATTCCCAAATGTTCTATAGACAGCGTTCTTAGCATTTTCTGTAGAAGACAATTTCAGATAAACTAGCAAGTGGTTTGGAGACTTTTAGTATGCCATGAATATGAAGGGAAATGCCTAGGAACATGGTTTTTCTCACTTTGTTAAAGCATCTAAATATAGACTGAGAGTGAAACACAAATGTTGCTGGAGATGTTAGACATAAAACTGACAGTGCTGAGACCAATTAGCTGTTAGGTTTTAAACCTAACAGAATTTATATAAAATAGCTTCAAAGTGTAAATAATTGTTTGCTCAACTGACACATGTGAAATGAAAAGGTACAGACTGCTAATGAGGTCCAATTTATAGATAAGATAGATCTTCTCTACAAAAATCAGCATGCTGATAATGATTTATCAGAATGAAAGACCGCTTTTAAATAGATATAAGCAAAAGAACTTCTTGATTCAAGTTTGGAAAGTCTCAAACACAGACTCTCTTTAAAATGATTTGTGGACAAAGCATTTAGGTTTTGAAACGGCTGAAGGCTGAGAAATCATTTAGCTCGCCCGGTCATGTTTTTTCCATAAAGTCATGTAAAAGCTTCTTACCATTAAATTAACAATTGAAGCTACAGTTATTTGCTTAGAGGTTGGAAATCACAAAAAAGCATGAACTAGCTGAAGACCTTTGCACCTTAATTTTATCATTGTTAATCGGGAGATATGCACCACTTCTTCATTTCCTGTGATTCAACAATGATTTCCTGGGTATTGTTGTTATTAGAAGTGAGGTTATTACCCATACATCATTTCACTAGTCTCTGTCTTTTCTTTCTGTAGTTTGATTTACTTTTGTACATGACTAAACTTATTACTATGATTTTTATCCATAAAATTGATATTGATGGAGTTATCAACAGTGAAAGAGAAAGAGAGTGTAGAGTAAAACAAACAGCATCCTGATAAATTCTCTTTGATTCAATATACAATGAGCAACAAGGAAAGCAAATATTTACAATACTATCTTGTGTCTACATAAATACGATTTATAATATATTAGTTTTACTTAACAAGACAGATTATTAAATATTAGTAAACACGTTAAAAAAAATGTTTTCCAAGTAATCCATCTCAGATCAGATAAACGTTTTGATTTATTATGAGATAGATTAAAAGCTTTAATGATTAAACAGTTTTACACTTTAATCACATACAGCTGCTAATCATTAAACAAGTAAAACTAATATTATAATTTGGTTTCTAGTATACTGCAAATTAACAAACTAAAGCAGATTTTGCAGAATAGCTTAATAACAAAACATGGAGCATAATCAAGATTGTGGAAACCTCATATTAATACAATGACTCTTCAATCAACTATGAAGCCTTAGACCAGGGGTGGGGAAACCCCACCCACAGGTGCAATTGCACCCGTGAGCACATTCTATTGCACCCAAAGGCTTGTATATACTTGTATGTACAAAATATAATAAATTTTTCAATTATAAAATTTATACAATATTCATATGCCTATTTGCGATACAGGTCGCATTTCCACTATGACTTGAAATGGTTAGACTCGAACAGAAATCGTTCCATTTGATTGGAAATTTTGTTTTCACTATAAAACACATATTGCTAGGTTTGCACCATCTCCTTGAGACCCAACTACACTCTAGCTGAAAAATATAGAATACTGCATAAGTAATATAAACGTCCTAAATTCAGTGACGGTGTTAATGAAGATGTTATACATTAAATGTGTTAAACTTATCTTTATTAATGAATATCAAATTATTCATAGATATATACAAGATTTACACTGATATAAGAGAACTTGTGGTCTGCCTGTGGACCTTTTTCATTGGGAATTTTTGTCCACCACACTAAAAAATTTCCCCACCACTACCTTAAACTAATAGAGTAAATTCATTAATTAAGGCTGCAATACACTGTTTACAGTGACATCTTTAATATTATACAAATTTCATAAGGCGGTGAGCAGGGAGAATCAGTAGTACACCAGGCAAAATGTTCAGCAGCATTTCATCCTTCTTTACGTTCTGAGTTCAAATTGCACCAAGGTCAATTTTGCCTTTCATCCTTTCAGGGTTGATAAAATAAGTACCAGTTGAGCACTGGGGTTCAATGTAATTGACTTACTTCCTCTTCCGAATTTGCTGGCCTCATCCCAAAATTTGAAACTGATATTATACACATTCCATTCCATACAGTAATTTTTGATCCACTGTTAGATGAAACCACATTGTGTCACTGTTGGTTTATCTATGTTATTTGTAGGCCTACATGTCCACACTGGCCTTTTGTAGGTTGGATGGGGTGTTCCTTCTGGTCAGGTGATTAGCCAAAGTCATTGGCACCTAAATGGAATTTGAATTCAGAATTCAAAAAACCAGAAGAGATACTACAAGGTAACTAACTTGTCCAGTGACCTTAAATATTTTATCATCCTACTGCCCTGGCCAGGTACTTCATTTACTAATCTTGAAAGATTGAAAAATAAAGTTGACTTTATCAGGATTTGAACCCAGAGCACAGAGGGCTGAATCAAATTCCTCAAAGCATTCCCGCTGACATTTTAATGACTCTGCCAATTCAGCAGCTGTCATACACATATATTTTATGTAATCTTACAAAATCACACATAACCAATTCACCTATTTTCCTACAATCTAGAGTAGCAGTCAGTAAAATGGAAACAGTTGGACACCACCACACTGACTTACCCATGGGACACTATGAAGATGAAGCTATAGTTAGTGGACCAATACCCAAAAAGGGACTGCAATATGAAATTAAATTTTAAAAACAGCACACAGAAACTTGATCAAAATGATCTGGAACAACTCACAGACCATGCATTTAACTTGGAGGTAAATCTAACAGACCAGATTGAAATTTGATCAGCATTCAAGTCATACAGACCATCTTTATTATGAAAATAGATCCTTCCCGAGTCATACAGACTCATAGAACTGGTTTCCCAGTTTCTGTGGTGCATATATATGTTACACACTGGATGCCAGTCTGTTGTAGGAAATACTTTTGTCAGTTGAGTGAAGTGGAGCAACATGAAATATTTTTCACAAGAACACAATACATTGCCCAGTCCCAGGAATCGAAACCACAATCTTATAATCATGAGTCCAACACCCTAACCACTAATCCACATGCCTCTACTTTATTATGGGTATGTTATCCTAAAATTTATGACTTAAAAGATCTTTCAACCTTTTAACAGAGACTCTTTAAAATTGTTTATGCTAGGAAGAGCTTTTAACCATAGAAATCATACCAAAAACAAAAATGGACAAGTTTTTATTTGGAATAACTGCCTTCCTAAGCATGGTCAGGGGACCCAACCATGCCTTTGAGGTCAGAAAACTATGAAGAAAAACTGATTCAAATTGTGATGACCCATCACATCCATGCTATTATTGAAAGCAGACACAAACGAGGATGATGATGATGATCGCAACAACAATGAGATGATGATGATGATGATGATGATGAAAGAAGTTTGTTGAATATGTTTTGGATGTTACCTTGATTAATTAATGATGCCCTAGTCCTAGTTTAAGAAGATAATAATAATGATGGAAGAGAGCAGCAATAAGAAAGGATCTACAGTAGCTTAAAAGAAGAAGCATGATAAAAACAGATTTTGTTGAATGTGAAATATAATGCAAAAGTGATCAGTTGAGGTCCCAGCTCATCCGTGATTGAGCAGACCAAAGGTGTTCCAACCATGACCATCTCATCTTCTTGTATATCTAGGTCTACAATGTCCAATGTCCTCTTGGTTTTACTTTCAAAACATTAGGGCTTGACATCAAGGGAAATTTAGCAACAATTCTTAGATGGGGTTTCACAGCAATTCCTAGGGGAAATTTGGCTACAATTTCTCACAGTTCCATTGAGCCTTTTTGATATATTAGGAATGCTAGACAGTGCACTGAAGAAAGGCGAATTGGTAGAGTCCTTGAAATGACACAAGTAATTTGGTTCATATCTCAAAGCTTTAAGTTCAAATCTTGATATGGCTGGCTTTACCCTTCATCCTTTCAGGATTGCTAAATTTACTAATCCAGGATATTGGACTGATGGAATAATGTTTTATTTATTTATTTTATTTATTTATTGGTGGGATGTTTTATTTATTTATTTTATTTATTTATTGAAGGGATAATGTTTTATTTATTTATTTTATTTATTTATTTATTTAATTCACTCATTTAAAAATGAGAAAATTAGGTCATGGCTTTCTCCAGGCTAGTCTAGATTGTATGACAGAGATAAAATTATTTTATTCAATTCATTAATTTAAAATGAAAGATTATGACTTAGACTTTCTCTTCTAGGTTGGTCTAGGTTGTGTGACAAGGATAATATTTTTTTTTTTTTTTTTTTTTTTTTTTTTTTTTTTGCAATGTCTGTTTTATTCACTGACAATTTAGAAACATATTGTTTATTTTATGCATCTTTTCTTTTTTTTCATTTTTATCAACTGGTACTTTTAGTTAGCAACTTATTTTTACAGGAAGAAAAGAAAGAAAACATTAAAAATATAAAAGATCAAATTATCAAGAAAAAGAAAATCTCTGAACTACCTTACCAAGGAAACAAAGAAAAAGAAAAAAGGAGCAGGTAAGCAGCAGATGGAGGGGGGGTTACAAGCTGTACACCCCAGACCAAATGGCATGTTCAGCCATGCTGCACAGACGCAATTGCATAAAGGTATCACCACAGAGAATAACCAGTGGGACTTGCTGTAACGGCCATTCTACCTCACGGGACTCATCTCTCAGACCGGTTGCAGTTATCCTGATTTTTCTGACAAAATCAGCAATGCAGGGTCCAAGAACACTTGAGGCCTTGACAGCAACTGGCACAAACTGACAGTGGCCACTCAGATTCCTGTATTTGTTTATCTTCCTCTTCTCTGCATTACAGGCAGTGATGCCCAGGTTTGCAGCCAGTGTAGCAAGATTGGAGCCAGAGAATGTGTCGCAGCACATCATGTCCCAGATTATGGATTTGCCTCACTTCTATGGGAAGAGGGTTATTCTGTCAAGGCGCTTACCATCCCAGTGATCAAAACCTACTTGATACTCACTTGGAATTAGTGTCAAGTAATGGTTCCATTCGAACAGACACTGCCAGAGGGAAAAGAAAGAGAAGGCCAAAAACTACACAGTGCAGAACATTCATAACTGACATGATATAGGCTGATATCACACAGCCAGGTGTAGAGAAAATAGCAACTAACAGAAACCAGTGGCATCAACTTGCTGCCCAATGTGCTCAAGAGCACAGGAGGAACTGATACTGAATGGTTGTAGAGTTAACATGAGTAGGAAGAACATTCCAGAAGGATGTAGTCCACAGGGAAGAAAAGTTAAGGGATTAACAGAAAGACCTGAGATTATAGAATTATAATATAATGTATATTCTATACATTTTTTCCAACATGTTTACTTTTGTGATTCTTAGTCTGTAATGAAACATGTGTAACACGGAATTAAAAAATGACAAATTTTCCCAATCTTCTGTTTTTATATGAAATTATAATATATATAGAGTCAGCAAGACTATAAAAGAAGAATACAGTTCAAAGATGCCCCAAAGGTATTAGCAAGCAAGTTATTGCTAGATAAATATTTATTTTGAGGTATGTGTAGTCCTCTGTAAGTATGTTTGTATGAATAGATATGTGTGTCTGAGCACATGTGCATTCTCAAATACATGGCTTAAGTTCTTTTTTTTAGATCTGAAAGATTGGAAATAGTCATTGCTGATATTGCCAATAACAAGTTTTAGCAATTTGAGAGATGATTTTGACCATATAATATTCATGAATGTAACAAATGCATTGTTATAAACCAATTTGAAAATGATCTTGGAAATTAAAAGTAACAGATGGTATTTTTTTTAAATTGATGCTAAAACAAACATGAGAGAAGGTAGTTAGATCAAATTTAAGTAAATTGAACCACATAGAATGAATGATGGAAAGTCACATGAAATGAAAAGATATTCAACAGATGTGGGTAATCTCAAGGGTTAGGGAAAACAGACATTAAATAGATGGTGATGGTGGTTGTGATGATAGAAGTTGTTGTTTAGCTGCAGGTCAGCATTGATTGTACCAGGCCTATGGTTGAAGCAGTCCAGCAGTGACCATCCAGCTTTTTTTTTCAGGAAGTATTAAGGACTACATTATCTACTATGTCCTTCCCTTATTGAAGATGTTATTGAAGAGGGAATGATATGAAAGAAAGCTGGTTGCTATTTCTAAAAGATTGAGTGACCCATACAGAAGATCCCTTGTCAACTCACAGTAACTGCAGCATTTATCAATGCCATAGTAATTGTTAGAGTTGATACTAACAATGATGAATGTGGTGTGGATCAGAAGGAGAAAAAAAGTAAGGAGATGCTAAGAGAAATCTTCATTAAAATATATGGCATTTTGTTAAGTTGAACAAATGTTTCAATTAATATTTAATTTCTACTGATTGCTAATGATCTCTCTCTCTCTCTCTCTCTCTTTCTCTCTCTCTTTCTCTCTCTCTCTCTCTCTCTCTCTCCAGGTCAGAAGCAATACAAAACTGTTTAGAGCTGTGCTTCTCATTTTTAATTACTACCTCCTTTTTTTTTTTAACTAACTCTTTTCAACGCCTCCCAGCTACAATTCAGCAAAATAAAATACACAACAAAAAATTGCTGGTGACAGGCTGATCGCTATTAAAAGACTACTTGAGCATAAATCATTTCATCAATATAATATGAAAAACCTAAGCAACACTTCAACCACTAATTTTACCAATTGAGTCACACTCAAGCTAAAAACTGAAAATATTTTTGAAACTTGGGGCAGTCAAAAGATATATTCATTGCCACCCCACTCTCACTAGTGTCCTCTTTGTCCCCAATACCCATATCAAATTTTCTATTGCTCCACTCCCTCCAGAGAGTGTTTCAGACATTTGTGGGTACACTGGAGCATAATGAAGCACAAGGGAGAATCTACAGTTACTTGGCTTACAAGAAATAGCAAGAATATCTTCCTCAAATCACAGATAAGTCACAAGTATGGAAATAAATTTAAATATCAGAAAACATTAACTGCGATAATCAACTATATGAAAATGTAAACACATTCATTCTATGCTTTCAATGTATGGTAAAAAGAGGAGGAAGTCTCCTAATGGACCATTTCCTGATATATTTGATGCTCCTCAGGGAAGACATCACAATCTTATATATATATATATATATATATATATATATATATATAACTGGCACTCCATTGGTTACGATGACCATGGTTCCAGTTGACCAAATCAACAGAACAGCCTGCTAATGAAATTAACATGCAAGTGGCTGAGCACTCCACAGACACATATACCCTTAATGTAATTCTCAGAGAGACTCAGTGTGACACGGGATGTGACAAGGTTGGCCTTTTGAAATACAGGTACGACTCATCTTTGCCAGCTGAGTGGACTGGAGCAATGAGTATCTTGCTCAAGGACACAATCCATTGCTGGATATTGAACTCATGATCATAAGGTTGTGAGCAGCATACCCTAACCACTGAGCTAAATGCCTCCACATCATGTTTCAAGTTGTTTTTAGACTATGTACATTGTATCCCTGCCTGTTGTACTATTGTAAGATGCAAGAAACAAAAGGATTGGCATCAGGAATAGCATCTGGCCATAAAACACTGCCACAAAATGTCCCATCCAAACCAAAACAGCAAGGTAACACACACACAGAGACAGACAGACAGACACACAAATTATTTCATAATCAAATATTTTCCTGATATTTCACTCACCTGATTAAACCTCACTAATTGTATTATAAACCTTCCAGCGACCCCACCACTTCCCTTGATTTATGACCTCTTAACACCCTCAAGTATTTTCTTGGAAATGGCTTACCTTCTATCACTAGAGGTGGTGGTAGGCATGTACAACCTCACCTCCCACCACCTCTAACATTCTCACTTACTCTGTCTAAATCTCTTTTGTCCAAGCCAAATAGATTTTTTCTTTTTACTGATTATCTGTTATTAAGAGGTGAATTTAGGTTAGTGATATTATTGAATATTGTCTTTAGGTGTAAGTATATATATACAGAACTAATTGTACATTGTTTACAGTTGTATTTAAAGAGAAATTAGAGTACAAATCTAAGCAAGACATGTGTAGGGTTGTGTTGTGTTTTAATCCTCTTACTATAGTTTCAGCAGATATATCAACATAACAAGTATTCTAACCATATGTATGTATGTGTGTGTATATATATATATATATATATATATATATATATATATATATATATATATATATATATATATGTATACACACACACACTCATATATGTATATACATATATATATACATACATGTGTGTGTGAGTATTTATACACACACATGCACACATACACAGATGCACATGCACACATATATTAGTCGGTCATTCACTCTGTCATCAATGCACCAGTTTATGCCATGCTGAGTGGTGGGGGAGAGAGAGTGCGATCAGCCATAAAAACCATGTGATCCAAGCTGCAAACAGAGGCTGGTGGGTTTATTTGTTGCTGTGTGCACTAAATGATGAAAGATTAAAATCTTTTAACCTGTTCTGAATACATTTCCTTCTATTTGTATACCTAAATGCATGCATACATCATCATCATCATCATCATCATTTTAATGTTCACTTTTCTATGCTGTATAGGTCAGACAAAACTTATTAAGGCAGTTTTTCTTGTTTCTTTCCTTCTGCAGCTGGATGCTTTTCATGTCACCAACCCTCACGTGTAAGAAACTACATCTCCAGGTTCTTCAAACACCAAATAGTTCAATAGTTGCACATGCTATCATGACAGATCTTAAACAAAGATATCATTCTATGTCCAATCACAAGGTTGTAGTAAAAGATATCTGCTCAAAGTGTAACAATGGGATTGAACCTTAAAGCACATGGTTGCAAAGCAAACTTCCTAATCATACAGCCATGCCTGCATCTGTGTGTGTGTGTGTGTTTGTATGTGTGTGTGCATGCATGCGCGTGCATGAAGTACTGAAGACTGATCTCAAAATGTTCAACTCATGGAGGAGAGGACAAAAGACAGAGATGAATGGCAACCTCCTGCCCTTCAGAAGATTCATCTGCCTCAGCAAAAAATAAGGTTCTGTGAAACCCTCAACAAATCATCTTCAAACACCAACCACACCCGCAGTCTCCTAAATGTGACACTACCCTTTCAGGTGCTGTAAATGATGCTATTTCTCCCCAACACTTCACATTGTATCTCATCACTTCCTCCTCCTTCTCCCATTTCCTTCACTCCCTCTTTCCCCCAAAAACCAATATTCACTGCAACTACCTCCATCTCCATCTCTTATTATCTGTCACACTCTTCTTGTGTTCTAATGTACTTACCAACCGACCTACCTGCCTACCCATCCACTTTCTTTGTTCCTCTATCCCTAATCTCTCTGTCTCTCAAATCCATCTTGTAATTTGAGGGTATGCCTCCACCCTCTCTCTCTCTTTCTCTTTTTCTCTCTCTCTCTCTCTCTCATTTTCACCTTGTACCCTGAAAGTATGTCTTCAACATTTCTCTCTCTCTCTCTCTCCCTCTCAATCTATCTACTTATCAATCTATCTATCTATCTATCTATCTATCTATCTATCTATCTATCTATCTATCTATCTATCTCTTTCTTCAGCTGAGGAAGCTATATATTCACCTCTTCAGTAAAACACCTACCAGTTCCTACCATTCTTTCACGTCCTTCAATCCTATACCCCACTCAGCTGAAGAGCTTGTCTGCTAAGTACCTGACGACCTCACTAGTGCTGGTGTCACAAAAAAATACCCAGTACACTCTTTAAAGTGATTGTAATTAAGAAGGGTATCCAGCTGAAGAACCCTGCCAAAACAGTCACGGAGCTTGGTTCCTTTAGAACTGTCCAATCCATGCCAGTATAAGAAAAGGGATGTTAAATAATGATGATCACAATATATTCGTTTTGATCCAATTAGATGTTTGACCCTTATAATCTCTTAACCATGAAATGAAATAAAACAATAGAACATATATTTCTATACATATAAATCTACATATACACACACATATGTGTGTATATCTTTCATCATTTATCTTTTACTTGTTTCAGTCACTAGATTGCGACCATACTGGGGCACTGCCTTGAAGAATTTTTAGTTGAATGAATTGACCACAGTACCTTTTCTTTTTTTTTTCTAGCCTGGTACTTATCTATCAACCTTTTTTTGCCAAACTGCTAAGTTACAAGGATGTTAAACAAACCAACAATAGTTGTTAAGCGGTGGCAGGGGACAAACACATGCACACACACACACACACACACAACAGGTTTCTTTCAGTTTCCATCCAACAAATCCACTCACAAGGTTTTTGTTGGCCTTGCTGAAGGTACCACACAGTAGGACTGAACCAGGAACCATGTGGTTGGGAAGCAAACTTCTTACTACACAACCATGCTTGTGCCTCTGTGTGTGTGTGTGTGTGTGTGTGTGTGTGTGTGTGTGTGTGTGTGTGTGTGTGTGTGCGTGCGTGCCCGTGTATGTGTGTGTGTGTGTGCGTGCCCGTGTATGTGTGTGTGTTACCTACACTTCAAAGTGTAGGTAACTAGGTCATTACTCTCAATTATTCCTCCCTCCACTATAACCTCTAATAACCTCTTAATTCTAATAGGTTCAACACTACATAGACTATTCTCTAACTCATTCTACCAAAGAAATAGCAGCAGATTCAAAGTAAATATTTGAACTCCAGTTGGTGATATGAATATGTTAAAGCAGTTGGTTGGTCATTTGTGTTTCAAGTCTATGCAGTCATCTGATGAAAACAGTTTCTTTGCAATGATGTAATGTTGTCATTAATCAATTAAAGGAGTTGCTTGAAAAGGCTGTAATGAATTAACACCCGTACATCTTTGTTACTCATTCATTCATACATACATACATACATACCCAACATATCCATCTCTCATTATCTGTCATATATCCATCTCTTATTATCTGTCGCGCGCGTGCGTGCGTGCGTGTGTGTGTGTGTGTGTGAAGATAAAGACTCCCTTCAGTCACAAATGACCATGGGATTGCAGTAAGAAAGTTCTCCTCTGAGGCACAAGTCCGGGCAAGGTTGTTTGTGGAAGGCCAGCAGTCGCCCATCCATACCAGTCTCTCCTCTCCATGCCACCAACGTTGTACGTTTCTTTGACAATAAATTCAGGTCTGAAAACTTCAGCTTATATGCTGAAAAATACAGTATTACCTTTATTGAGACTCTAGTTGCTTGAAATGCAGTGACATTAGATGCTAGCATATAGGAGTAGATAAATGGAAAGGTGCAGCAGCTGATTGGCAATGACATAGCTACTGCTGCTGCTGCTGCTGGTTCTAAGTGTCGCCATGCAACCTGCTGCAACTGTTAACAAATGGTCCAGAAAGAAGCTGTTGCAAATGTATTTATTGACAGTAGTGCATTTGAAGAGATGGATGGCTGCTGTACCAGCTGATTAGTTTAAAAGGTGATGACAATAGCATAGCTCTTGACATCACCATGTATGGTGTTAGATGGCTTTTGATAAAAGCAAACATCAATTTGTGGTCTACATTTAAACCACTGTGTTAGTGTCTAACAATATATGATATTCACTGTGTACAGACACACAGACACACATATATACATTTACAGACTATCACAGCACTATTCACCTGAAGATTTGTTACTATAAAACTTGAAAGAGCTAGTAAATTGCAAATACATATTCAAAATCTAGTTATATTAGAATTTTTAATGACACACATACATAATTATCATTTTCATCATTCAACATTTGGTTTCTATGCTAGCATTATATATATATATATATATATATATATATATATATATGGGAGTATATACAAATAATAACAACAGACGAGGACAGGTGGTGTAAATAACAAAAGTATATATTAGTATGACGCTAGGGAATACGGAAAGTCTTTGACGTTTCGAGCTACGCTCTTCAACAGAAAGAATACGGAGACAAGGAGAAAAACACGGAGAAAAAAATACATAGGTGAGAGAGTTGGTATGGGAAAGCACGTGGTTGGATGTATAAAAGACAAAAGAGAGTGAAAAAACTACAGAAGGCTTGTGTTATATGGTTAAAGTATATATTTAAATTGTTATGTTAGAGAAATGTTATATACATATATATATATATATATATACATACATACATACACAAAGGGTTGCAGAAAAGTTCCTAACGAAGATTCAGGAGGATCAGTTAATTATGATTTTATCCAACTTATTCCCCTCTTAGATTCCACACACTTATTGCAGCAGGCTTTCAGTTTTTTTAAGCCCTGTAAAAGAACTTGGGAGGTTGGCCCTCCAACCAAGCCTTTCACAATACTTTTAAAGTCAGGAACTTTTCAATACCCCCTCATATGCATGTGTATATATATATATATATACACACACATGCATGCTTACATGCGTATATATAGAGAGAAAAAATTATTAAATAGTGCAATACAGTAGTATTGCTTCCCAATATATATATGTATACAGTGAAGCTTTACTATGGCGTCGTATATTATTGACTGCTATTTCCAGTAAATATTAGTGCATTGTTGTACCACTATCCTATATTTATATATATATATATATATATACATATATATATATACACACACATACACACACACATACACATGTGCATATGCATGCACACACACATATACAGTAAGCTGTTAACTTTCAAGAGGGTGTAATGAAATTATGCTGTTTGCTAACCCACCTACTCACCCACTCACTCACCCATCCATCCATCCATCCAGCCAGCCAGCCAGCCAGTCAGCCAGCCAGCCAGTCAGCCAGCCAG
>NC_068984.1:119847414-119852464 GCF_001194135.2 Octopus bimaculoides | reverse complement strand
ATATATATATATATATATATATATACATACTGTCTCTCACAAACCTCAGTGTTTACCAATGGCTTGTTCTTATTGTACATAAAAGAAATAATCCAACAGGTTATACAATTCACATCAGGCATGCTAGTCAGTCACATAAGTAACTTCCTAGAATATATAAAGTTTATTTAGCAAAAGGTTGTGCTATTGCTCTCTCTATACATGCTTGGAGCTAACTGACCTTTAGTGTATTTGTATTATATAAAGCAACAGATGGAACTGTGTAAATCAGATCATTCACAGTGTCCACTGCGTGTTTCAGTGCTTACTGAAAGAAATGTATGTCCAGGCAATTATGTAAATGAAAGTTAGTATTATTAGGTGCAGACAGGTCATATGCACGAGTGTAGCTATATGGTAAAGAAGTCTGTTTCCCAACCACTTCCTTTCAGGTTCAGTCACACTGTGTATCACCTTGCTCGGGCAAATATCTTTTTGTATAACCCCAGGCTGAGAAGCAGTGTTGGTTTGTTTAAATCCCTGTAACTTGGTGGTTCGGTGGTTCTAAACTGGGGCCCATATAAGAGTTTAGGAGGTCCATGCAACAAAATAGTAAATTGGAACTCCACAATAATATTTTAAGGGCCCCTGAAAGAATTTTGCTCTAGATGTATGTATTAGTATATATTGCAAGAAACAGCTCAGTTTCTTTCTCTAACATTTTACACAGTTCAACTAGCACAAGTTAATATGTAAAAAGCAAAATGAGAATTTTTAAAGAAATTTGTATAAAACTAGTTTTTAAACATCAAATGGTTATGTGGGTCCATCAGAGCAAAGTAGCAATTAAAGGGGTCCACAGACATAAAATGATTGAGAACCCTTGGACCAAACCTTTCAAGGTTGTACACCGATATGGCCACAGCCTTCTAATGACTGAGGATTGGCAAGCCAGAAAGCTGGACCGGGCTCCAATCTGAGTTTCTACAGCTGGATGCTCTTCCTAATGCCAACCACTCCAAGAGTGTAGTGGGTGCTTTTACATGCCACCGGCATGAGGGCCAGTCACACGGTACTGGCAACGGCCACGCTCAAAAAGGTGTTTTTTTTATGTGCCATCTGCACGGGAGCCAGTCCAGAGGCACTGGCAACGACCTCGTTCGAATGATTTTCTAACATGCCACCAGCACAAGTGCTAGAAGGTGACGCTGGTAATGATTACGCTCAAATAGTGCTATTTATGGGCCATTAGCACGGAAGCCAGACAGCTGCTCTGGCAATGAACACGCTTGGACAGTGCCGTTAGTGCTCCACTGGTGCAGGTGCCAGTCATTGAATATGGTTCAATTACGATTTCGATTTCACTTGCCACAACAGGTCTTCGCAAGAAGAGTTTAGTGTCCAATGAAGGAGAGGTTGGCATGGGTGCCAGTCGTCAGATTCGGTTCGATTTCGATTTCAGATTTCAAATTCACTTGCCTCAACAGGTCTTCGCAAGCAGAGTTTTTAGTGTCCAATGAAGTAAAGATATGAATAAGTGAGCTGGCTACACTTCTGGCAGAGGTCTTCTCACGTACTGCATATTTCCAAAGGTCCCAGTCATTAGTCATTGCCTCGTGAGGCCTAAAGTTTGAAGGTCATGCTTCACCACCTCATCCCAGGTTTTCCTGGGTCTACCTCTTCCACAGGTTCCCTCAACTGTTAGGGTGTGGAACTTTTTCACACAGCTATCCTCATCCATTCTCGCTACATGACCACACCAGCACAATCATCCCTCTTGCACACCACAACTGATGCTTCTTAGGTCTAACTTTTCTCTCAAGGTACTTACACTCTGCCGAGTATGCACACAGACATTACACATCCATCGGAGCTTACTGGCTTTGTTTCTTGCAAGCTTACGCATGTCCTCAGCAGTCACGGCCCATGTTTCACTACCATGTAGCATGGCTGTTTGTACACATGCGTCATACAGTCTACCTTTTACTCTGAGTGAGAGTCCCTTTGTCGCCAGCAGAGGTAAGAGCTCTCTAAACTTTTCCCAGGCTATTCTTATTCTAGCAGCTACACTTTCAGCACACCCTCTCCCGCTACAAACTTGGTCACCTAGGTAGCGGAAGCTATCAACTACTTCTAGTTTTTCTCCCTGGAGTGTGACAAAGGTTGTTTTCTGCACATTTTCAGTGTTTATTGCTCCTGAGAATCTGCCACATACAAAAACTATCTTTCTAGTTAGCCTTCCTTTGATATTGCTGCACCTCTTATGTGTCCTTAGCTTACACTGGGTACATCTTATGGAGTTTCTACCTATGCCTTTTCTACAGATCGAGCAGGGCCATCTACCTGAAGAGGTTTGTGTTTTGTCTACCTTCCTACTTATTAGGACTTTGGTTATATAAATAAAAATATATATATATATAATCATCATCATCATTTAATGTCTGTTGTCTATTCTGGCTGGAAGGCTGCACCAGACTCCAGTCTGATTTGGCATGGTTTTCTACAGCTGGATGCCCATACACACACACACACACACACACACACACACATATATATGTCTGTCTTTTTGTTGTTTTTCCTGTCTGCCTTTGTATCATCTATCTGTCCAGATGTTTTATTGTCATCTCTTGCATTCTTGTTCCACTTTTGAGATTTATATATATTTAAATACATAAAGGTAAAGACTCCCTTCAGTCACAAATGACCATGGGATTGCACCATGGGAGGCTCAATTTCCATGCAAGGTTGTTTATGGAAGACCAGCAGTCGCCCATGCATACCAGTCTCCCCTCTCCATGCCACTGATATTGTCCAGGGGAAAGGCAAAGGGGCTGATACAGCTTGGCACTAGTGATGTCGCAACTCATTTCTACAGCTGAGTGAACTGGAGCAAGTGTCTTGCTCAAGAACACAACATACAACCTCACAACTGTAAGCCCAATACTCTAACCACTGAGTCACATGTGTGCGCACACACACACACGCACACATACACATGCGCGCGCACACACACACACACACACACACAACAGGTTTCTTTTAGTTTCTGCCCACCAAATCTACTCACAAGGCTTTGTCTAACTTGCCACACAGTGGGATTGAACCTGAAATCATATGATTGGGTAGCAAACTTCTTATCACCACTTAATGTTTTTTATGATTAGCCTCGGCCCCCGACCACTTGACAACCAGTGTTGGTTTGTTTACATCCCTGTAACTCAATGGTCAAGCAAAAGAGACTGACACAAGTACTAGATTAAAAAATAAGTACTCATTCAAAGGACCCTACCTTACAAGGCTTAACCCTTTGAGCCCATAACACTGGTTTACCAGTGGATGGCTTATTTTTCTCTATACCGTAGCACCGCTAGAGTGCCAGACATATGGTCAAATAAGGTTCAGGAGGTCAGAGCTCAAAGGGTTAAGCATGCCTGCAGTCCAATAACTAGATCTCGCTAATTAGTGGTACCGTAATACTTTCTATTGCGCATATGTGTGTAATTTTACATATGAAGACAGGTTCTTAAATTTATTGCTATTTTAAGTATATATCCTACTGCACACTGCTTTATGATAAGAACATACCTTAAGTTTTCTGTTTGTTTTTTACAAAATAGGCATTAACTTACACACATAGAGTTTGAGGTAAAAATACCAGAATCAACAGATTAAATAAATGAGCATTAATATTTCATACATATTAAAAATAATATTCCAAGCATAGATAAAAAATACTATTTCAAAATAAAACAAATTAATATAAAAATCTCATCAAGAATATTCATATAATGTTATTAAAATATTTGAACATTTTAATACAAACTTAATATAGAGTCTTAATAATAAAAAAAAAATTAAATTGATTTCTAAAAAATAAACTTGTGTATATATATACACACACACACATATATATATATATATATATATATATATATATATATATAGAGAGAGAGAGAGAGAGAGAGAGAGACATACACATTATATACATATATGCAAACATGTATATATACATATATATATTCGAAAATATATATGTATATACAGATATATGCGCATACGTGTGTGTGTGTGTGTGCATATACATATACACATATGTATATGCACATATATGTACACATGTATATACATATATATACATACATATATATATATATATACATATATATATATATATATGCACATATATATATATACATACATACACATACATACATATACACACACACACACATATATACACTAGCGTAGTTAAAGTGGGGAGGAGGGGCAATCTTCCCCGGGCAGCACTTTTATAGCAGTGGTACCACAGCCAGGTATATTTTTGTAGGGGCCCGGGTGCGGCAAACTGAAGGGCTACTCTGGACAGCACACACTCTAGCTATGCTAATGTGTATATATATATATTTATATATATATATATATATATATATATATATATATGTATAATGTGTGTGTATATGTATATACATATCTATCTATCTTTGTATCTATATATACTGTACACACATATATAAGAAATGAAAAATAAATTTAACTTCCTAGAACATTCAATGAAAGTTAAATAATCTGAGGCACCATTCCTTATTAGACATGTTCAGTGACATGGAATAACAATCTGCAGTTACTGCAAACATAGAATGTGCAGTATTGTGAAGTTGGCAACATGTTAAGAAGCCAACTGCAATACTGCAATTGCTGTCAAGCAAGTGGCGTAATATGAACCCAGCTGAAATGGTATATTTATATTCGATACCATTTAAAAATCAATGACTCAAATTAATTATATTTGCTTTTTTTGTTATTTCTGATTTTTTTTTTTTTTTTTGCCGGGGGTGGGTGTCTCAGGTTATTAATAGTTCAAATGACTTCCCATGGTAATATTTCCTAAATGGTATCAGGAAGAGTGTGTTTAATAGGATTTTGGTAAAGAAAACTCAATGAAATAAATTAATAAAGTTGTTTTCAAAGTCCTCAATCTATATGCACATGAATATGTCTATTTGTACCCCTTTCACTTTTTCTTCATATATATATATATATACATATATATACATACATATATATATATATA
>NC_068984.1:119843942-119847219 GCF_001194135.2 Octopus bimaculoides | reverse complement strand
TATATATGTATATATATGCATATATATACATGTATATATCTATACGCACACATATATATACATTCATAGAAGAAATGTGTGTGTGTGTGTGTGTATATATATATATATATATACACACACACATATATATATATATATGTGGTGTACAAGAGAGACGACTGTGCTGGTATGATCATGTTATGCATATGGATAACGACAGCTGTGTAAAGCAGTGCCGATCTCTAACTGTGGAGGGAACCTGTGGTAGAGGTAGACCCAGGAAGACATGGGACAAGGTGGTGAAACATGATCTTCAAACTTTGAGCCTCATACCAGCAATGACTAATGACCAAGACCTTTAGCGATGTGCTGCGCTTGAGAGGGCCCATCAAGCCAAGTGCACCTGTGCTGGTGGCACGTAAAGAACACCTTTTAAGCGTTGGGCCTCGCAGAGGCAAAGTGGCTGAGTTCCCTTTCCGTGTTGGACCTCATGGATGCAATGACCGAGACCTTAGGCATTATGTAGTGCTTGAGAAGAAGACCCATCAAGCTGAGCAAAATCGCAGTCGTGGCATATACCAGTGTCATGTAAATTGCTACCCATGCCAGTAGCATGTAAAAGCACCCATTACACTCTCGGAGTGGTTGGCATTAGGAAGGGTATCCAACCATAGAAAACCATGCAGAATAAGACTGGAGTCTGGTGCAGCCTTCCAGCGTGTCAGCCTGGACAAGCTGTCCAACCCATGCCAGCATGGACAACGAACATTAAATGATGATGACGATGATGATGATATACATATAGTTCAAATTTACAAAAAAAAAACAAAGATGAAGACAGGTGTAGGAACAACAAGCAGTTGTATTAGTTTAATGCATGGGGTAAATGGATAAGTCTTTTACATTTTGAGCCTGTGCTCTTCGACAGAAAGGAATAAGAGATAAAAATGGAGAGCGAACAAAAAAAACAGAGAGAGAAAAACTGTGTAGAGTTCAGCTCATGTGGTTACCCCAGTTTGATCCTTCCTGACAGAATTTCTTATCTCTTGGACTTGTATCTTAACAACTTACTGAACTTTCAGTACCTCTTCTCATCCACATACCAGCACTCCACCCAGATTACCACTGGATCTTCATACTCTTTCAGACTCTACCTTCACGGATCTCACTGGCTATTTTTGTTTACACATATATATATATATATATATATATATATATATATATATATATATATATATATATTGAGATGGCAGAAGACCGAAATATGTAGCACACTGTAAAAAGGCAAGTATCTTCTTTATTATGGCCCCAGACTGACCAATAGCATGAGAATGGAATTTGGTTGATGAAAACTGTGCGAATGTCCATTGTGTGTGTGAGTGTGTGTGTGTGCACGCTTGTGTGTGCATGTGCGTGCATTTGTGTAAGTTCCTAGTAGGGCTTCTCTTGCTGGACAGCTCAAGGAATAGAGGCCATACTAATATGCCTGACCTTTCCCTCCCAGAGATAAAATGGGTTTGTATAGGGCCAGCACCCCTACCTAAAAACATAAAGTTACAGAAGCACTGATGACAATTCAAAACCAACAACACCTGGGAGAAGAACACCTTTTCTCAAGGCCTGAAGTGCAAGTGGATAGGCTACACTGTAAAGCAAAAAAGACAGCCTAGATTTGAGAAGAGCAGAGAAAATGCATCAATGGCCTATGCTCCACAGAGAGTGAAAGGCTTAAATAAATGATTAAGTACTGAATGGTATTTTAATTTATTAACCCAAGAGTACACAAAGTAAAGACAACCTTGGCAGGATTTGAACTTGGGTTTGTAAATGTACACCATAAGGTATTTTGTGACATTCAAATGATTCTGTTTTTCACTGCTCTTACTTTGGAATAAATTACAAATCAATAATTCTTTGTTGGTTGATCACCTCCTGTCTGTTTCTGTTTTTCTTTCTCTCGACTCTTGATCAATTCATCTATTGTCAGATGTTCAAGTTAGAACAATTTCCATTCACCACTGCCAAGATATTCCTATCCAACCTTAACTATTTATGGTGAGGTAGACAGAGCTTAATATCATGACCAGAAACATGATATATATTGCCAGTGACAAGATATGAACCATCAATCTGTCAGCTGGATGCCTGCTATTTTGAGGACCACACTGACATCTGTACTCTTAAATATGCATAGGTGAAATGTTGGTGGACAGTTAGATGTAGAGATGGAGGGAGTGGGGAGTAGGATTACTTTGATGTAAAAATTTGACATTACTTTTAGTTTCTTGACAAGCAGTTGAGTAAAATATATTGAGTAATTTTAAATCTTAAATTGAAAACACTACACAACATATAGCATGTGTGCAAATGAATGTGTTTGCATTATGTACGTGCAAGTATAGCTGTGTGATCAAGAAAGTTCACTTTGCAGCCATATGATTTTAGGTTCAATCTCATTTTGCACAACTTTGACAAGTATCTTCTTTGTTACAGTCCCAGATTGACCAATATCTTGAGAATGAAATTTGGTTGATAGAAACTGCATGCAAGTCCATCGTGTATGCATTTGTGTGTGTGTGTGTGTGTGTGTGTGTGCTTACGTTTACACTGTCTATGTTCATGTTGTGTCTTATTATGTGTCATAACTTAGCAGTTTGACAAACAGGATTGTAACCAGGATTGATGACAAGTAACCAAAACCTTTGGAGATATGCTGTGCTTGTGAAGACCCAGCAAGCCAAGCAAGACCGTAACTGTGGCTTATGCCAGTGCAGCATAACCGGTCCATCTAAGAGTACCCTTCAATCATTGAGCCATAAACTACACTTGTGAAGACCTGTTGAGTCAAGTGAAGTCATTGTCGTGGCTGATGACAGTACTGCCTGATTGGCACACGTGACAGTGGCATGAAAAGAGCACCATTTGAGTGTGGTCGTTTCTAGTACCGTCTGACTGGCTCCCATGCTGGTGGCATGTAGAAAGCACCATTCAAGTGTGGTCGATGCCAGTACTGCCAGACTGGCCCTCATGCCGGTGGCATGTAAAAAGCACCCACTACACACAGGAGTTAGGAAGGGCATCCAGCAGTAGAAACTCTGCCAGATCAGATTGGAGCCTGGTGCAGCCTTCTGGCTTGCCAGCCCTCAGTCAAACCATCCAACCCATGCCAGCATGGAAAGCGGACGTTAAATGGGAGTGATGATGATGATGATCATCATCATCATCATCGTTTAACGTCCGCTTTCCATGCTAGCATGGGTTGGACGATTTGACTGAGGACTGGTGAAACCGGATGGCA
>NC_068984.1:119843644-119843932 GCF_001194135.2 Octopus bimaculoides | reverse complement strand
CAACCCATGCCAGCATGGAAAGCGGACGTTAAATGGGAGTGATGATGATGATGATCATCATCATCATCATCGTTTAACGTCCGCTTTCCATGCTAGCATGGGTTGGACGATTTGACTGAGGACTGGTGAAACCGGATGGCAACACCAGGCTCCAGTCTGATTTGGCAGAGTTTCTACAGCTGGATGCCCTTCCTAACGCCAACCACTCAGAGAGTGTAGTGGGTGCTTTATGATGATATATATATATTAGTTTCTTTATATATATATATATATATATATATATATATA
>NC_068984.1:119841798-119843634 GCF_001194135.2 Octopus bimaculoides | reverse complement strand
TTCCATGCTTGCATGGGTCAGACAGAATTTATTGAGGCAGATTTTCTATGTCCAGATACCCTTCTGTCATCAATCCTCACCTGTTTCCAAACAAGGTAATATTTCCCCATGGTCTAACATATTTTCTTGGCAGTTCACAAACAACCTCACATCAATCACACAATGTCACGATACACATGTACACAAATAAAATTAACTAATCACGTACCATGCCATTTCTGACACTTGGTTCAGAAGAAAACTTTATCAAAAGTATTATACTTTGTTAATAATAAATATTTTTAACTATAAAACTCAAACTAGAACCATGTTTTCCTTTTTGTTCAATCTGATTTTGGAACTTGTCCAAGTTAGTTACACTGTTAACCACCCTAGGCAAAGTCATTTTAATTCAGAGACACCATCTGCATGAAAAATCAATAGCTAAGTTAGTTTTAAAATATCTAATGCAGAGAGCATTAAAAATCTGACCAGAAATAAATATGCAGTAAGGAAACAATGCTTTTGTTCACTAAACCATTGTCAGTAGAGGAGAATGGTGAATATATGTATTGATTATTTGTTAAGTGTAGCAGATTAGATAGTGAGCATGAGTTCAATCTCTGAGTCCAACATAATGAATTAGCCATATCACATACAATAGAATGAGAAAAGTTATGTTCTCTATAGATTTAATAAAGGAGTTCAGTTTCAAATTCCATTGACCTTTATCAAACTTTAGCCTCTAAACACCTGGCATAATGCCACCTTTCTACTACACTCCTAATTAGTTGAGGGAGCATTTTTTTTTTTGTCTTGTGAGTTACTTAGCAGCCTCACTAGTGCTGGTGCCACAAAAAAAAAGTCACCCAGTACACTCTGTAAAGTGGTTGGCATTAGAAAGGGCATCCTGTTGTGGAAACCATGCTAAAGCAGACATTGGAACTTGACATAGTCCTCCAGCTTGTCACCTCCTGTCAAACTATTCAACCCATGTCAGCAAGGAAAATGGATGTTAAATGATGATGATGATGATGATGATGATGGTGATGACGACGACGACAACGATGACAACGATGATGATGATGATGATGATGATGATGACGACGACAACAATGATGTTGATTATCAAAAATGACAAATATTGAATAATGCCAGAGAGTACAATGGCCAAAATGTTGTGACTATAAATCAGGAGATGACGCAACCAACTTGAATTTATCGGTGTATAATAATTCGAGCATCTAAATTTATAAGAAAACCATTCCAAACACAGACGTTAATACAATGGTAATAAATGGATGTAAAAAAAAAATGGTAATAAAAAAGAAAATATAATTTCAAAAAAATAATAATTTGCAAGGAAGAAACATTGAAATCTGATCTAACACCTTTGTAGTTATTGATCAAATGTTTTTTTTTAGTTTTTTTTATTGCTCTACCACAACCCAAGACCTTTAATATGGATTTACTTTCAGGACCTTTGACTTATTTCAGAAATTATAAAATATTCAATATCAATTTTTAAACTGAAAATCATTTGTTTTCCTTTTTTTATCAATCATTTACTTTTACTTTAATACTGGGTTTATATTGTGATTATTATTATTATTATTATTATTATTATTATTATTATTATAATTAGCAATAGGAATAGTAAATGTTGTGGTAGCTTTGCATCTCTGTTCATCTTTTATTATTGAAATTACAGTGTATATAATCTATAAAATGTCCCATTCTTTCTCTCTTCGATCTCTTCCATCTCCAATGAATAAATATGTGAGTGTGCGTGAATACAGATGTATATATATGTAATATATATTTATATTTATGTGAGATATATATTTATATATATAT
>NC_068984.1:119823108-119841763 GCF_001194135.2 Octopus bimaculoides | reverse complement strand
ATATATACCCACACACACACTTTTCTTTCTCCTACTCATTTTGACTCTCCATTTATTTCTATCTATCTATCTATCTATCTGTCTGTCTGTCTACCTGTCAGTCAGTCTGTCTTCTATTTATTCTTTTGTTTTATTTGCCTCTCAGAAATTTATTTATTCATTGATCGGTTCCACTTTCATGCATACGGATTGATAAACAGCTTAAGTATTTCGTCTGAAACAGTTTTCATATAGATTAAATACCCCATCCTTTCATTCATTATTAAAATGACATGGCTACAATATATTTTTTAGGGTTGTTATTTTCGTTTTTTTATCATTATTATTATTATCATCATCATCATCATCATCATCATCATCATTATTATTATTACTTTTACTGGTGGTGGACGTAAAAATGGTAGTTTTCTTCAGTATTTTCTATCATTTTCTGCCATACCTATTTATTATATTGTTTTACAAACATGTTTAGAATGTCTGCTAATGTAACTGTCTAAAAACCTCTTTGTCAAAAAAGGAAATGGTAAGGAATATAGTTAAATGGTTTCAATGTAATCTGACATGACTCCAATAGCTGAAAATATAGAATCGGTAAATTAATGGATATCATTATTCAGTGTGAGACAACATGAATATACAATTACACTCATAAGCACTGGTACACTTTGTTATGCTGTTCCATTCTTTCATTCTCTTACACACTTCAGATATTGGATTGCAGCCATGCCGGGGTACCACCTTGAGGAATTTTAGTTAAAACAAATCAACCCCGATACTTATTTTAAGTTTGGTACTTATTCTATAGATCTTTTTTTACCGAACTGCTAGGTTACAGGGATGCAAACAAACCAACACTGATTGTCAAGTGGTGGGAATACAAGCACACACACATATCTAACTATCTATCTATATATATATATATATATATATATATATATATATATATATATATATATATATATATATATATATATATATATACGTACAAGAGTTATGGAATGGCATAGATAAGATCCAGGTTACATATGTTTGACCATGAGCAGAACCTCAGAAGTGGTTAATATCCAGATGAGGTGTATACGGCAGGCTATTCTTTAGGCCAAGGATATCATGATTAAATGAAAGTTTACGTTGCCGCAAGGAGGTACATGTTAACGCATGGGAGATTCAACCAATTGGATCTTCCATACGTTAACATGTACCTCCTTGCGGCAATGCAAACTTTCATTTAATCAATATATTGTTGGCCTAAAGAGTAGCCTGCGGTATACACCTCACCTGGATATTTACCACTTCTGAGGTTCCATTCGTGATGAAACATATGTAGCCTGGATGTTATCTATGCCATTCCATAACTCTTGTATTCTTATTCACACACCTGGTAACTCTGGTCACCTTTTATGAAATATAAAAAGTACTTTTTCAGTTTATCGTTCTTCAACAGGAAAAAAATCCACATCCTTCCATCTCACTAACGCACTATTGTACCTGAAAGTTGCTTTATATTTACTACAGGTTGCTTGAAGCTAACTTTCTTCCTACACCTCAATCCCTGGATCTTACATTTATATATATTCTTTTACTTGTTTCAGTCATTGGACTGTGGCCATGCTGGAGCACTGTCTTTAGTCGAGCAAATCGACCCCAGGACTTATTCTTTGTAAGCCTAGTACTTATTCTATCGGTCTCTTTTGCCAAACTGCTAAGTTACAGGGATGTAAACACACCATCATTGGTTGTGAAGCGATTTGGTGGGGACAAACACTGACACACAAACATATACATATATATATCATCATCATCATCATCATCATCATCATCGTTTAACGTCCGCTTTCCATGCTAGCATGGGTTGGACGATTTGACAGAGGACTGGCAAGCCAGAAGGCTGCACCAGGCTCCAATCTGATCTGGCAAAGTTTCTACAGCTGGATGCCCTTCCTAATGCCAACCACTCCAAGAGTGTAGTAGGTGCTTTTACGTGCCACCGGCATGAGGACCAGTCACATGGTACTGGCAACAGCCACGCTCAAAAGGTGTTTTTTACGTGCCACCTACACGGGAGCCAGTCCAGTGGCACTGGCAACGACCTCACACGAATGATTTTCTAACATGCCACCAGCACAAGTGCTAGAAGGCAACACTAGTAATGATTATGCTCTAATGGTGCTATTTACGGGCCACTAGCACAGAAGCCAGACAGCTGCTCTAGCAATGAACACGCTCGACAATGCTGTTAGTGCTCCACTGTTGCGGTGACCAGTCATCGAGTACACGATGCGCTTCTTTCAGTTTCCGTCTACCAAATCCACTCACAAGGCTTTGATCGGCCTGAGGCTATAGTAGTAGACACTTGCCCAAGGTGCCATGCAGTGGGACTGAACCCGGAACCATGTGGTTGGTAAGCAAGCTACTTACAACTGAGGGAGAGAGAGAGAGTAAGAGAGAAAACAAAGTTATTTTATTCCACACTTCCACACAGGCAGAAAAAAAGTTGAGAATACCTTGGGGGTCCTTTAAATGGCTTACTTTTAAAGGCTTAACTGGTTTCACAGATTTTTCTGATTTTCAAAAGTTAAGTTAGAAAGAAAGATGTAGGACTATGCTGCAACTGTCTTTCTTCTTACTGGAGTTCAAAAATTCCCTCATTTTTTTAGTGGGAACATGGCTCAAATTAGTATCTGTTTAGGGTACAATTTGATAGGCAGAAGATAATCACATGTTTAGGCTTAGAAATTTTATTAAGTTCCCTGCTACTTCGATGTGTTAATGTCAATGTGACAATATTTTTGGCTGACACAGTTGAGTGAATGTCTAGTGACAGTCCCATACAATCAAGGGTCTCTAAATTTAATCAAACAGCAGCAGCAGTAGAAGGGTAGTTATTTCTTAATATGAAGGTTTCAAAGGATTAAAAAAGAAAGGTAGAACTAATTTCAAATAACTTTGTTACCAATTTAATAAAATTTACCAAAAGAGATAGAGAGAGTGATATGCAGCCAGAATGGCAAACAGACAGCTAACCAGACAGACAGACATAACTAATTTTGAATAATTTGATTATCAATCCAGAAAGTTCCATTTAAACAATCGAAAAAATTGAGAGAATTCTTTAGAGATATGTAGAGTGCTGAGTGAGTTTGATAATATATAAAGAAGATGGATGAAAAAACAAAATTACCGTTTCTTCTAGCTCTCCACCTGGCTGTCTATTAATATTAGTTTGTTCGTTTATAAATGTTACCATTTCCACTAACTCAAGACGTCCACCATACTGAAATTGGAAAGATAAATGAAAATAGAACATAATGATTATCTCCAGAATACATATAGAGAAGCAGAAAAAAATGGAAACATATGTGCATGTATGTATGCATGCATGTATGTATGCATGCATGCAAGTAGGTTGCATATAAGGATTTATGCATGTGTGTGTATGTATATATATATATATATATATATATATATATATATATATATACAGAGTGTCCACAAAGTCTGGGTACAGGGAGTAAATAAAATCGTAACATAAACAATTAAATATAAGAAATAATAATTTCTTAAAGTATGTGTCAATCCCCATGTGGGTACATGGTGTAAATAAAATCATAACATAAACAATTAAATATAAGAAATAATAATTTCTTAAAGTATGTGTCAATCCCCATGTACCCAGACTTTGTGGACACCCTGTATATACATATATATCATCATCAGCAGCAGCAGCATTGTCTAATGTCTGCCTTCCGTGCTCACATGGGTATGGATGCATGCACATGTGTGTTTGTGTGTGTGTAGTAATATGTAAAGGTAAGATCCAAGGATCCAGGTATAGGAAGTTAGTGAGCTTCAAGCAGTCTGTAGAAGGTATAAAAACACAACTTTCAGGAACAATAGTGGTTTATTGACACAGAAGGTTGTAAATTTTTCCCATACCGAAGCTTGATAAGCAGAAAACAGTTATTTTATAGTTCACAGTTAGCAGTATGCAAATAAAAATCCAAATTTAGGGGATGGAGTAGAAAAAAATCCAGGATACATATGTTTCTTAACTAGCAGAACCTCAGGAATAGTAATTACCCAAATGAGGAGTAATCCGCTAGCTACTCATCAGGCCAAAGATACCTTAGTCAAATGAAGGTTACATTGTTGTAAAGGGATTCCATGTTTATCTAATCCATCCCGTAAATTTGGATATGAGTGTATATATGTGTGAATATATCATCATCATCATTTAACGTCCTTTGTCCATGCTGGCATGGGTTGGACAGTTTCACTGGGCTGGCATGCTGCACCGGGCTCCAATCTGATCTGGCAATGTTTCTACAGCTGGATGCCCTTCCTAATGCCAACAATTCTGAGAGTGTACTGGGTGCTTTTTACATGCCACTGGCATGGGAGCCAGTTAGGCAGCACTGGTATCGACCATGTTCGGATGGTGTTTTTTATGTGCCACCAGCACAGGAGCCAGTCGAGGGGAGGGATTGGCAGTTATTAGAAATATTAGTTTTATATCTTAGCACAAGGCCAGCAATTTTGAAGGTAGGAACAAGTTGATTACGTTAACCCCAATATTGAATCGATACTTATTTTATCAACCCCAAAATGATGACAGGCAAAGTCGACCTCAGCAGAATTTGAACGCAACCTAAATACAGACAATATACCGCTAAGCATTTTACCCAGTGTGCTAACTCTTCTGCCAGCTCACTGCCTTAACCCTTTAGTATTTAAACTAGTCATAACCAGCCCCAATATTCTATACATTTTATGCTACAACTGACCAGATCCAACCTCTCACACCTCCCCTTCAATGTCTTCGAAAAACATATTCACATCATCGATATATTGACACTACAAGACAATGCAAGATTAATTCAAAACAATGTGAATAGATAAGTAATACACTTGACAAAGAAATCTGAATGCTAATGGGTTAAATTAGTTAGAAATATTTCAAGTCATAGTGAGGTGGACAGAGAAAAAGTGGGAGAGTTGATCAAAGATGACTCAGCATGGTGAAAGATATGACTGAATATTACCACTAGTTTGGTCAGAATAAAAAAAAAGGATTTCAGAGTAACTTTAGCTGGTGAACTATTTATCTATTACTTAGGTCTGTCATGATCCCCTGGATTCATAAGCTGGGGATTAATTCAGTTTCTATAGCATATAAATGACAACAATCCCCATGAAAGAGATGCCGGTCCATTGCAAGATTTAACTTCCTAATTATTGCTGAAACTCATTTACAGCTGAGTGAATGAGCAACATAAAATGAAGTGATTTTGCTCAAAAAACACAATTCACTGCCCAGTCCTAGAATTGAAGCCATTATTTTATGATTATGAGCACAACACCCTAACCACTAGGCCATACACCTTCATTCATTAACCATATGCTATAATAGGGTTTTTCTTGGACAAGGGATTTTCCATGCCTTCATATCATGGTTGAGGGATTATTTCAAGAATAATCATTTATATTTCCAACCAACTACTGACTGGTGTTGCTTGCATTTTTCATGCATGACTGCCACATGCAACAAGATTAATTTAGTGCAGTGAAGACCATCACAAATATGCAATAAGAATCAATACTGTGAAGTGGCATACAATAATTGCTTTTTTCCTATTTAAACAAACACAATCATTATAATTGTACTCTCCCTTCAAAATTATACACTTAGCCACATTTCTGTATCTACAAAAATCTGTGTCAGCTTATACATCCATATAAGCTTGCTTTTAATGATACTGAAAATACACTTTTAAGAATGTAACTAAATAGCTCCCTTACTATCTGCTACCTTCAAAATTAGAAACTATATATATATATATATATATATATATATATATATATTGAGACCCCCCCACTTCGGTTATGACTGACCATGGGATTGTACCTAGAAAGTTACCCTTTCAGGCACAAGTCCAGGCAAGGTTGTTTATGGAAGACCAGCAGTTACCCATGCATACCAGCCTCCCTTCTCCCCACCACCAGTGTTATCCAAGGGAAAGGCAAAGGTCATACAGCTTGGCACCTGTGACGTCGCAACTCATTTCTACAGCTGAGTGAACTGGAGCAACGTGAAATAAAGTGTCTTGCTCAAAAACACAACACGCAGCCCAGTCAAGAAGAAGAAGAAGAAGAATTAAGTTGCATAGTATTACCTTTAATTCTTTTTGTACATATACATCTTTAAATAGACCTACACATGTTTCAACTGCACCGGATATATCTCTAAATTCTTATCTTATGAGAATATTACTGGATTTATAGATTAACAGTTGAATATCTTATTTTGAATACCTATCTGAAAGCCAGTAAATGTTTGGAGTAATCCCTTACTATTTACAAATATATACTTATATAAATATAATGTGTGTGTGTGTGTGTGTGTGTGTGTGTGTGTGTGTGACATTCAGTAGTAGAAGACACTTACCTAAGGTGTCACACAGATGGAATGAACCCAAAATTATATGGTTTGAGAGTAAACTTCTAAACCACATAGCTATGCCTGTGCCTAAATATATATATATATATATATATATATATAGTGTCCAGATCCGTATTTGTTGCTGCTAAACTGTTATACATTTTTAAGTGACATGCCTGTTTGGTCAATATAATTCTCAAAAGGTTAAATTGTGGAATTTGTATTCATATATTTATATATGTCTCCAAATTCTGCTTCAAAATGAGGAAATTTTTTTAAATATGAAATAGCTTCACATCTCTTTCAGCAAATTTAATTTTTGTCATCACAAACAATGGGTATGGCAAGAATTAGATTAGCCACACAGACATGCCACTTTGAAAATGTGTGACTGTTCACCAACAAATACAAGATGTGAAAAACTATGAAAATTAGAATAAGATAGTATTTAGATAGATGTGCAGGAACTTGACAAACACATTTTAAACTTTTCTCATTGTACCAATGTGTTATTGCAAAATATAAACCAAATTTTAATTTTTAACTAAAAACTGACACTTTATTTTTAATTCATTTTTTAATAAATATGAAATATTTTTCCCATTAATATTTGAATGAAGTACAAAAATTTACATCCCCTACTTAATTTGGGTCTACTAATGTATATAATATTACATTCCTTATGTCTTTATGAGTTTGCAACAAGGTTACTTCTGGTAGACACACTATATATTAAATGAGAACCTGTAGCAAACCATTACATTCATAGATGGCAATGAATATCTTTTATAAGAAGTGAAACCTGTATGTAATCATATATTTGCAGTCTTTAAGGCACTTTGAAGTGACTTGAATATAAAAATGCACTTTGCAATATGTAATTGTGAAATATAGTAATGTATATTGGATTTCATATGATAATTTTGCAATATGTAATAATGTATTTTGAAATAATTTGACTAAGATAATCTATCTTTCAATAGACATTATTGTATTCTGAAATGATTTGGTTGTAATATAATATGCTTTGGAATTAATTAACTGCAGATGTAAAAGGAATGGCATATTTTCTCCTTTTTATTATTATTTTTCCATATCTTTTGATTTCATGGAATACTTTTTAAACATTTCATGTATGCATGTATGTACGTATATACATACATGCATGTATGAATATGTATACAGATAAACAGACAGACAGATATATATATATATAGATATATAGATTGCATATATGCATATGTATGTGTGTGTGTGTATTTATAGGCAGGTGTGTGTGTGTGTATGTGTGTGTGTGTGTGTGTGTGTGTGTGTGTAACTACAATAAAAAAATTCATAGAGAAAGTCATGACAAATATACAGCATGTGTTTGTATTTTATGGATGTGTAATATCACTTTTTCTTCCTCAAATATATAGACTAATAAATTTAACCTCATGTACATATTTTTATTCTATTCCTCGCACCACCACCACTACCAGCAACAACAACAAAGACAATTGACATTAATTAGAAGAAAATCTAAAACTGACAAAACAAATCCCCTATAGACATTATGTAGGATAATAACAAATTATTTCAAAGACACAAAGCAAGAAAGAGTTAGTCACGAACTGTGCTTTACTTCATTTATAATGATAGCAATAATACTAATTTCAACTATAACTAACTCCTACCAAGATTTATGTAATCTTATGGTAAAATCTGTTACTATCTAACCTAGCTCCATCGTCTAGCTTTCTAATTTCTCAATTCTTAACCTGGGAAATTTCAGAATCCATTAACTAATTAATTCTAATAGGAAATTCATTATTTGCAATTTTGCTAGATTTATTGTCTATAATGTTGATTTTCAGGACAATAATGTTTATTTAATATAAGGCTGTTAATGGTATGTAATAAACTTTGTAGGATACAAGACTAGCTTTTCCCTTATGTGACTATGTGGATGTAGGTATGGCAGTGCAGCTTTAGGCTCAGTTCTGCTACATGGCACTTTGAGCAATTGTCTCCTACTACAGCCCTGAAGTGACCAAAGCCTTGTGAGTGGATTTGGTAGGTGGAAACTGAAGGAAACCTATCAAGTGTGTGTGTGATCTTTTTGTGTTTCTTTGTCTTGACATCATGAAATAGTTACCAACAAGCATCAGCATCATAAAAGCAGTGTCCATTGTTTCAAGTCTCCCATGAAAATACATCAGGCCATAGGGAAATAATGTTGGCAAGAGGAAGAGCATCTGGCCAGAGAAAATCTACATCAACAAATTCTGTGACCCATGGAAAGTGAACATTAAAATAATGATAATGATGATGATAATAAACAAAAATCAGGATGGTGAACTGGTAAAGGGGCTGTTCAGCAAAAACCTCAAGAAACACTTTAATCAAAATACAAGATGTTTGGACTAAATTTGATGATTTGTTTATGTCTCCATTTTTCATGACCAGCTTGATATATTGTTGAATAGTCAACAGCATTGGAGATCATAAAGATTAGTTGTTGAAAAAAGTTATTTGATATGGAGAACTGGAAGCCATCTAAATATTGGAAAAGAGTTACCTATATCATGTTGATTCATGTCAAGTGTTAACATGTTGATATCATCACTGTTGCTCCATATTCTGTGAACACTGTAAGACATGACATGGATAGCTGCAATGGGCAGCAGGAAGAGACACAGCAGGTGTTCTGACTGCATTCACATGCTGGAGTTCTTCCAACAACTGCAAGACAAGGTGATGGAAGATCTGAATAAGGGAATCTGGGCTTTGGCAAGAGGAAAGGGTGTTAGAGTCACCACAAATGAAGCTGGTCTTGAGTGAGGACCTTCACTACCACTCATACAAGAGGAATAAGAGACAAATTCTGACAGCGAAAGCCAAAGAGAACCACTTGATGACATCAACACCCACAATTTCAGGCCTCTTAATTACCCCATTGTAATACCATGTATTACTATGTGTGGGGCACAATCGAGAAAGACATGAACCACTCTACCTGCAACACCAAGACCAAATTAGTGGCCAAGCTCAAGGTGTTCAAAGATCTTCACATAGTGAGAGATGTATGCACCAGGTTCTGGAGTTCTCTTGTTGCTATGGTGGAAGCTGAGGACAGCTACCTCAAGGCCATAATCTAGTTGATACTTTTTAGATTTTTCAAAATACTTTTATTTTTGGATGGGATATTGTGTTTTCTTTTAATTTAAGCAAACTGCCAAATTTAGTCCATACACCCTGTACGTATGGCATGGTATACTTACACGTTTTCGAGCATTCTTGTTTTCTATGGAGTACCAGTACATGGCAGGATATTTCTTTCGTCCAAAACTGAAAAGGGAAACATTTTAAATGTCAATAAATATTTAATGATATTAATCAGTAATGTACATAAAAACATGTGTGGATTTTGGGGGAGGTTAGTCCCATTGCTTGGCACCTTCATCAAGCATCTTTAACTATAGCCTAAGGTCGGCCAATGTGTGTATCTGTTTTGTTTCTTTTTCTCCCTTCAGTCTTTAGTCTTTAGTCATCATGTTGTGTGGTGTGGTGGTGGGTGTTACTGTTCCCTTCATGTTTTCTGTTGAGGCTCAGTCTGTTTATTGCTATGTGTGTAGCCTCTGTGATCTGTCTAAGTGTCATGTCAGTTCTATGCATTGATGATATTTTAACCTCTATGCTTTTGACTGAGTCTCTATGTTCTATTTGAGCATGTTGGTAGAGCACTGATGAGCCTTTCTCTTCTTTGAGCTCTCACCAATGTTCACCTATACGCTCTCCTATGCTGCAGGCTGTCTCTCCAATGTAAGTAATTGCCATGCTTCTGCACCATTCCTCACTACATCATAAGCTATACACCACATTCCTAACCTTACAGTTAACTTGTGGGTTCATCCTACACACAATACAATTGTTCTCCTATTGAAGGGATATGTTCTACAGATCAAGGATTTTATAGGGGCACCAGGACTTTCTACTACTTTAATCTGTAGATTGACCTTATCTAGTGTTTTTCTAAAAAGGTATGCTAGTTCACTGCCAGGTATGTGCATATATGTCTATTGTAGGTGTATTACGCTGTTTTTTTTTTTACTTTTTCTCTCTTCAGTCTTTAGTCTTTAGTTGTCATGCTGCATGCTGTCCCTCTAATGTAAGTAGTTGTTCTGCTTCTGCACTGTCCCTCAGTACATCGTAAGCTATATGCCTAACCTTACAGTTATCATACCTATGATAAATATTAACAAATTAGAGACATTAAAGAAAAAAACTGTATAAGGGCACGGATACAAACAACATAGAAAGCAAACCAATGTACACACACAAACACACACACAGTAACTTCACAGATGGCCACAACAATATCAACAATACAACTAACATCAATGGTAACAACAACATCTACCACAATGGCAGCAGCATAGGTGAACACACAAACACACTGAGTTACAAGAACAGTACATAAAGTTGGGTTCAAGAGCAGCAGCAGCAGCAACAGAGTAGGGGACAGGACTGAGGGAAGGGACATAGTGCTACTAAGAACAATCACACACACACACAAACAGACGTGATGCATGTGCATATAAGGATACACATCACAGAAGAACAGGATGGAATAAGCAGGGCAAGAGCACACACAAAAACGGAAAGTGTCACTGAGGAAGTCACAGATGTGTGACGAAAGATTCTGGACAAGAGTTAGGATAAGAACAGTAATAAATGAGGCAAGAATGAATTTATAGTGTGTGTTTATTAGGGAAAAAAAAAATGACCATCCCAAAATACAATATCTGTTTCAACACATGACTTCGCATCAAAATCTTGCAACACAAATTTATATATAAATATATATGTACACACACACATACACACACCCACACACACATACATACATAAGCACATATATATGTATAGACACAGACAAATACATGTGTGTTTGTTCACATATGCATGACTTAAAAACCAGTGCTTCTGTTTGTCCCAGAGCTTAACAGTTTGATAAATAGAACTTGATAATATAAGTACAGTACTTAAAAATAAGTGCTGATATGATAAACTAAAGCTTTGAAAGTGATGCCCTGGTGAGGCTGCAGTCCAATGATTAAAGCCAGTAAAAGAATGTAGATAGACAGATAGATGGATAGATAGATAGATAGATAGATAGATAGATAGACAGACAGACAGACAGACAGACAGACAGTTATATATATATATATATCTATATATATATATATATATATATATATATATATATATATATATATATATATATGCACACACACGCGTGTGTGTGTGTGCGTGTGTGTGTGTGTGTGCATGTGTGTGTGTGTGTGTGTATAAAATCATAGTTAATTTAAAATATTTATTTATCAGTCAATTGTCATATAAATAATACGAATATTATATCTATAATCAATTATAACATAATCAATTAGGTCTTTGATATTTGTCTTGCAAATAATATAAATGCTGTGTGCATAATAGTTTATGCATTCAATTTTGCTTTGTTCCACAGTTACTGTGTTACATAACAGAATAATATTTATAGATTAATATTAATAATATTTATAAATGTATAATGATTTCTTTTGTTGCCAAAAGGGGATTCATTTATAAGAATTGGAAAGTTACCATCATTATAAGTTCTCTATATGCATTTATGTGTGTATATATATATATATATATATATATATATATATATACACATAGAGAGAGAGAGAGAAGGGGATATACATATGTATATATATATATGAATAGATATATACATACATATATATATATAGATATACATAAAGACATACATACATAGACACACACACACATATATATATATATACATACACACACATACACACACACACACACACACACATATATATATACATATATAAAAAGATGTACATACATATATACATGCACGCACGCAGGCACGCACGCGCACACACACACACACACACACACACACACACACACACACACAAATAGGAGGTAATTTCCATATCCCCATTCTGATCAATGATCTTTTTGACTGACAAGAAGTAGGAAAGGAAAGCTTCTGGATTTTTCATTTGTCCATATTCTATAGAATGGCAAGCAATCTATTTGTATACATGTGCTATGAAGAGCATCTCACATCTGACTTGACATTAAGTATAACAGAAAAATTAATTAAATAAACTAGAAAACTCATAAGATTTCTAATTGACTTTATAGTGTAGAGAGGAACTCCAAAATTGATTTGGTCTTTAATCTCTAGCAATAGAAATGAGTCAGTTAATATATATGAATAGTAATTAATCAATCACTTTCAATGATTGATTTTGCCAAAGGTTTTGTTTTTATTTTATTTTCGTAATAAATCTTAATGGTCAAAAACTTTTAACACTTACACAAGTATCATTGAGGTAAACTTTGCCCTTCGTCCTTCTGGGGTTGATAAATGAAGTTCTAGTTTAAGGTGGTGGGCTGGCAAAATCATTAGAGCATCTAACTAAATACCTTGAAGTATTTGTTTCAACATTTTATAGTCTGAGTTCAAATCCTGAAGAGATCAACTTTGCCTTCCATCACTCTGAGGCCAATAAAATGAACCACTCATCAAATGCTGGAGTTGATGGTAGCGATTAACCCCTCCTCCTAAAATTATTGGCTTTGCACCCAAATCAGAAATAGTTATTTATTTATATTATTATTATCATTAGGTGGGTAGCTGGTAGTTCTGAATTTAAATTCTGGCAGTCAAATTTGTCTTTCATTCTTTTGGTATTAATAAAATAAAGTACCAGTCAAATACTGGGGTTGATGTGATTTACTTAACTTGCCCCCACCAAACTTTGAAACCATTATCATTATTATTATTATTATTATTAATAAGGCAGCAAGCTGGCAGAATTGTTATCACAACAGGCAAAATGTTTCGCAGCATTTCATCTGTCTCCATGTTCTAGGTTAAAATTCTGCTGAGGTTGGCTTTGCCTTTCATCCTTTCAGGGGTTAATAAATTAAGTACCAGTTGAACACTGGAGTCAGTGTAATCAACTAGCACCCTCCTCCAAAATTCCTGGCTTTGTGCCAAAATTTGAAACCACTATTATTATTATTATTAAGATGGCAAGCTGGTAGAATTGTTATCATGCCAGGCAAAATGCTTAGCAGCATTTCATCCATCTTAAAGATGTTCTGAGTCCAAATTCCACCAAGGTCAACTTTGCCTTTCATCTTTTCAGGGACGATGAAATAGGTACCAGTTGATTGCTGGGGTCAATGTAATCGACTAGCCCCCTTCCCCAAAATTCTAGGCCTTGTTCCTACGGTAGAAAGGATTGTTATTATTATTACTATTATTATTATTATTATTATTATTATTATTATTATTATTATTAAATGCTTAATAGTATTTCGCCCACCACTGCATTCTGAGTTCAAATTCCGCCAAGGTCTACTTTGCCTTTCATCCTTTCAGGGTTGATTAAATAAGTACCAGTTATGCACTGCGGTCAATGTAATCAACTTAAACCCTTCCCCCAAATTTCAGGCCTTGTGTCGACATGAGATTGGTGGCATTGATAACATTGTCCCCTTAATGTCATGCTTTGTGCCTATGTTAGAAAGAATTATTATTCCTTTCTTCCTTCAGCACAGCTTCAAACATTAACCAAGTACATATTTAGTACTCTCCATCAAATGATATGACCTCAAAAAAGTGTACCTTTCACAGAATGTTGGCAGCTCCAAGCAGTGCCAATTTTTGTAAGGTTACAATTATTAGGTATTATATTTATTTCATTGATGTGTGTCAGCTTGTTGGGAACAGAGCCAAGAGCACCAATTACTATTGGTACAGCTTCACTTTCTATATTCTACATTCTTAAAGTTTCTGATCAAAGGTCCCAAATTCTCAAATTTTTTTCTATGCTCTTTGCTGAATATATTGTGACTGTCTGGGATAAATACCACATCTCTTTTTCTACCACAATAGTATCTGGTCAACGGTGCTTTATCATTTCATATATTTGTATTTTTAACAGCCAATGATTATTTTCAGTTTCCCTAGCATTAAGTTGAATGAATTCCAGACTGTCACAAGCAGAGGTAATTCTGCATCCTTTACCATTCCTACAGAAGAAACAGCTCTGAGTTGGCTAGTCTTATACCATCTTCATTTAGGATCTCCTGATTCGCTAGTCTCTACTCTTTCCATCAGCTATAGTGTCCATTCCACCTCCACCTCTGAATTAACCATTTTCTCTTCATGCTCTTCCATCCCTTAACATTCTCCCTCTAGATTTTCCCTTCTTGCCTATAACTAACACTCTGTCAGTTAGATATGCTGAGTGTTCCAGTTGATTTAATCAATTAATGTGCAAGTGGCTGAGCACTCCACAGACATGCATTCCCTTAATGTAGTTCTCAGGGAAATTCAAGATGACACAGAATGTGACAAGGATGTCACTTTAAACTACAGGTACAATTCATTTTTGCCAGCTGATTGGACTGGAGCAACATGAAATAAAGTATCTTCCTCAAAGACATGACACACCACCAGGTATCAAACACACAACCTTATGATGATCACACTGTAAAGTAATTGGCATTAGGAAGGGCATCCAGCTGTAGAAACCAAGAAACCAGGTTGGATGGTTTTGACCAGAGCTGGCAAGTAGGTGAGCTGCACTAGATTCCAGTCTCATTTCTTGGTTTCTACAGCTGGATGCTTTTCCTAATGCCAACTACTTTACAGTAAACTACTATGCAAAATTAATTTAATTAAAATATTCCGGTGCTTGGAGTTTGGAGGGTTGTGGGTTGCAAAACATGGAGAGTGGGCATTTGGTGAAAGAGAGCACTGAGCTATGCAGGTTTGAGAACCACTACTGTAAACCAAAACCTTAAATTCACAAATAGACATGGATTAGGTTGTTGAAAGCTCAACTACCTCAGCCATATAAATACATCATAATGATGGTATCAGCATCTGAACAACTGTCCCCTCAGCATTTCATGTATATGTATGGAGTAAGAAGTGCATCTAATTATATACTGCTATTATTAGTCTGCAAAATTTTGCTGTTGCTCAACAACCATTTGATAATTAAAATCCTATCATAATTAACATCAATCATAAAGTTAATTACCGCTTAGCTGATAATTGATAACATCAAGCAAACTTCTATGGAAGTAGATAATTTCAAACCTACTTAATTCTTGACAATATTATTATTTTAATTATAAATATTGAAAAAAAAGAGAAAATTACATAAATTAGATATAAAGTTTATATAAAAACAGAACAGCAAACATATTAACTTCCTGTAAAATCTGATAATGTAAGCAAAGTAAAACTGGAAATGAACAATATAGATTATTGCTATTAACTCCTGAAGAGAGTAAGGTAACTACTACTACTATTATTATTAATAATGATAATAATAATAATTATTATTATTATTATTATTATTATTATTATTATTATTATAACAATGAGAATGTGGCAAGAATGATCCATTGGGAGCTCTGTGGAAAACACAGTCTACAAAGAGCAAAAACGTGGTATGAGCAAACCCCAGAAGGAGTCACCAAGAATAAAAATTGCAAAATCCTGTGGGATGCAATGATTCAAAGCAATCACGTGACCAGACATCAGAAACCAGACATTGTTGTGGTGAATAAAGAAGAAAGAACATGCATGATAATCGACATAGCATGTCCTGGTGACGACAGGATCAAAGAGAAGGAAGAAGAAAAAAATTAACAAATATGACAATTTGAAGCAAGAAATACAAAGGTTGTGGTCAGTGAGGAGAGTAGACGTGGTACCAACAGTAATTGGTGCACTTGGAAGTATCAGCACTCAGCTACGAACATGGCTCAAAATGATTGGTATAAATGTAAAGGAAGAACACCTACAAAGATCAGCATTGCTTGGAACTGCAAGAATTCTTTGCAGGGTTCTTGAAGCATGACCAGTGTCACCTTAGTCTGCTGGCTGTTACTGGTTTCCATGGTAAATAACTGACCAGGCTCATAACATTTCCTCTGAATGAAATGCCAGTCCATTGCAGGGTTACTTATTCACAAGTAAGTGGACTGACGCAACATGAAATGAAGCGTTTTACTCAAGAACAAAATGCACTACCCAGTCTAGGAATTGAAACCACAATCTTACAATCATGAGTGCAACACCCTAATCTTTAGGCCATACTCCCTCACAAAGTACAAAGACTTGAGAGAGAATAACTTATATCTGATCTAACTTGAATAAAAAAAAACTCAGAATAAAAAAAATTAATTGAAAGAGAGAAGAAACTTCAGAGATTGGAAGAAGAAAACTGAAACTGTTAGCTGAAGCAAGAATAGTTAGTATTCAAGTAGTGATACCACTTCCAGCTGCAGCTACTCTAACACAGACTGCCATTTGCAAACTGTCCTTATCAGTACTTGGAAACACGGAACAGACGTGCAGCTCTGAGACACACACATGTAGTTAACTGTTTCCAGTTGAAGGAGGCCTACTACTGCTACAGACAGGGGGGGGGGGGGAAAGAGAATGTAAAGAAGAAAGAAAGTGATAATACAGATATTTTTAATAGTACAAATGAATTTGCTGTTTGGTTCATGGACAGCACACCAGATTACCAAAGTGACTAAGTATACTAAGTATACTGTCACCATCACTGTAATGAGCCAACCAGTCTACTTGGTTGTAAATAGGTACCACAGGTACTTGATGAAGCTCACTCAGCTCTAGAGATGGAGGTAGTGTTGGAAAATTAATCAGAGCTTTGTTAGCTAAGAAACAGGGGCTCTTTTATTGGAATTTAACCCACATCAACAAGGCTATTAAAGCATATTTTATTGTGTCTGGGGAAAGTCATTCTGTTTTAATGGCTTATTAATTAACACACTCACCGGTTTGATTTCCACTTATTTATTTTTTCTAAAATTTTCATTGCTTCTTGCAACCTCTTCAATAGTCATTAACTCTGTCTGTTATCAGAGGTGTGTTCTTTTTGTTTGTTTGTGTGCATGTGCATGTGTCAGTATGTATGTGTATATGCACACTGACACACACAACAGACAAGCAAAAAGAATGCAGTTCTGATAACAGACAGAGTCAATGACTATTGAAGAGATTGCAAGAAGCAATGAAAATTTTTTTTTAAATAAGTAAATGAGTGAAATCGAACCAGTAAGTGTGTTAATTATGAATGATTCTCCCCAGACACAATAATATATATATATATATATATTAATCTTCATAATTTTGTTAGTTACATAGATGTTTCATGAATATTAACACGCATAAAATATAGTTATACAAACATATATAAATAAATATATTTGCATGTGTATACCCATACATAGATGGCTACTGATATAAGAACCAAGAGATTAATGTTCAGAACATTAACCAGTATTAGTACCAAAAGGCAATCTTTATATCAAACTTAACGTGGATGTCTTGTTAGAACACCAAATACTAAAGTATTAACCTTGAGAGGTCCTCTCATATAGACACATGGTGTATGTGTAAATGTGTGTGTGTGTGTGTATAAATGTGTACACGCACACACATACAATGGGCTTCTTTTCAATTTCTACAAACTGAATTTGCTCACAAGGTTTTGGTCAATCTGGGGCTATGGTATATACTTACCCAAGTTGCCACTCAATGAGACTGAACTCAAAGCCACATGGTTACAAAGTGAAATTCTTTATTACACAGTTATGCCTCTGTGTGTGTGTGTGTGTTTATAAACATATAAATATAAATGCATAGTTGCAGGTGGAGGTGTATGGCAAGAAATTTGCTTCCCAACCACAGAGCTCTGGGTTTAGTCACACTGCCTGGCACCTTAGGCAAGAGTCTTCTACTTTAGCCTCAGATCAATCAAAGCCTTTCGAATGAATTTGGTAGATGGAAACTGAAAGAAGCCTACCATATGTGTGTGTGTATTATGTGCATGCACATTTTGTGTCTATGCTTGTACCCCATAACTGCTTGACAACTGGTGTTCATATGTTTACATCCCCATAAATTAGCAGTTCAGCAAAATGACCAATAGAATAAGTACCAGGCTTAAAAAAGAAAGAAGTAATTGCATTGCTTTGTTTGACTAAAAAAAACTCCTGAAGGTGGTGCTCCAGCATGGCTGCAGTCAAATGACTAAAACAAGTAAAAGTATATATATATATATATATATATATATATATATATAT
>NC_068984.1:119821545-119821997 GCF_001194135.2 Octopus bimaculoides | reverse complement strand
ATATATATATATATATATATATATATATATATATATATATATATAGGTGCAGTAGTTGTGCGGTAAGTAGCTTGCTTACTGACCACATGGTTCTGGGTTCAGTCCCACTGCGTGACACCTTGAGCAAGTGTCTTTTACTATAGCCTCGGGCCAACCAAAACTTTGTGAGTGGATTTGGTAGATAGAAACTATATATACATGTGTGTGTGTGTGTATGTGTGTGTGTGTTTGTGTGTGTCCGTATTTGTCCCCCCACCATCGCTTGACAACCGATGTTGGTGTGTTTACATCCCCATAACTTAGTGGTTCAACCAAATAGATCGATAGAATAAGTACTAGGCTTGCAAAGAGTAAGTCCTGGGGTTGATTTGTTCAACTAAACGTGGTGCTCCAGCATGGCTGCAGTCAAATGACTGAAAAAAAATTAAAGAATATATGTATGTATGTATATA
>NC_068984.1:119811112-119821385 GCF_001194135.2 Octopus bimaculoides | reverse complement strand
GATTTTATATATATATATATCATGATCATCATCATCATCATCATCGTTTAACGTCCGCTTTCCATGCTGGTATGGGTTGGACGGTTTGACTGGGGACTGGTGAGCCAGATGGTTGCACCAGGCTCCAATCTGATCTGGCAGAGTTTCTACAGCTGGATGCCCTTCCTAACGCCAACCACTCTGAGAGTGTAGTGGGTGCTTTTATGTGCCACCGGCACGAGGGCCAGTCAGGCGGTACCGGCAATGGCCAAGCTCAACTGGTGTTTTTACGTGTCACCTGCACAGGAGCCAGTCATGTGGCACTGGCAATGCCCTCGCTCGAATGCTGTTTTTCATGTACCACCGGCACAAGTGCCAGTAAGGTGACACTGGTAACAATCACGTTCGAATGGTGATTTTTACGTGCCACCAGCACGGGGGCCAGTCATCGGCCCTGGCAACGATCATGCTTGGATGGTGCTCTTAGCGCTCCACAAGGACGGATGCCAGTCATGCGGTGCTGTCATTGAATTTGATTTCGATTTCAATTGCCTCAACAGGTCTTTGCAAGCAGAGTTTAGCGTCCAATGAAAGAAAGGTACGCCTTAGTGGGCTGGTTACACTGCTGGCATAGGCCACGAGTTATGGTCTCACTTGGCTTGCCGGGTGTTCCCAAGCACAGCATATTTCCAAAGGTCCCGGTCACTAGTCATTGCCTCGGTGAGACCTAATGTTCAAAGGTTGTGCTTCACCATCTCATCCCAGGTCTTCCTGGTCTACCTCTTCCACAGTTTCCCTCAACCGCTAGGCTGTGGTACTTTTTCACATAGCTATCCTCATCCATTTGCACCACATGACCATACCAGCGCAGTCATCTATATATATATATATATATATATTCTACTATATATATGCATACACACATGTACATTGTTCAGAACTTAATATTTTTACGTGATCATCTTAGATTTCTAGTGTGCAGTCATCAACGTCTGGATATTGAGAATCTTTTGAGAAACACTTATTTATCTTATTTTAACTGGATCATCCACTATAATTTAAGTACCAGATGTTGAAATTGTGTAGCTCCAGGTCAACCCTGATAGAATGAATCTGTGATCAGGAGCATTTTGGCTTCAGTATCCAGGGCTCTATTATTCAATGTGTCCTTGCTTTTTTTTTTTTTTGTAAGAAGATAGAGTGAGGTGGAGATTGACTGCTGTTTCTGACAGGTTAAGCAATTGTTTACAAGCTTCCTCTTCAGCTCTCATTCAGGCACCAAGTATTGTTTTAACAGCATTGTTTTTCTGTCGGAAGAAGTCAGTATGTTTTAGGTGTTAACTTTAAATAAAAATATTTCCTGTTAGTGCAAAGTAATTTTCACTCTGTCACTTGTCACTTTCACTTGCATCCTGTACGCATTAACTTTGTGTATGAATCTATACAATGGAAGGGGTAGTTCTCATTGACATGACAGATACTAGTTTTGTTAGTGTGCTAATACATACATACATACATACACATTTATACATACATACATACACACACACATGCATACATACTATATATATATATATATATAATCATCCCTCATGATATGTGTATGTTCTCTTTTATTTGTTACGGTCATTGAACTGCAGCCATGCTAGAGCACAGTATCATACTGACCTCAGAACTTATTTCAATCCAGGAATAATTCTATTGATCACTGTTGAACTGCTAGGTTATGGGACATAAATACACACAATACCAGTCTTTACATTGTGAACATAAATATCAATACAGACATTGAGACTCATATATATATATATGCATATATACATTCCAACAAACAAATGTGTGTGAAAGAGAGAGAGAGAGAGAGAGAGTATATATGTGTATGTGTGTATATATATATATATATATATATATATATATATATATATATATATATATATATATATATATATATATATATATATAGAGAGAGAGAGAGAGAGAGAGAGAGAGAGAGAGAGAGATTCCAGCTTGGCTCTGCGGATGAGAAATCTGCTTCCCAACCATATGGTATCTTAGGCAAATATTTTCTACAATAGCCCCGGGACAACTAAAGCCTATGTGAGTAGATTTGATAGCTGGAAACTGCAAAAAGCCTATCATGCATGTACAGGATGCAGTAAATAAACTGTCGTCTAAATTACTCAAAAATGAAAATAACACTGACATCTCATTTTAACAGATATATTTACCAAAATTACATAAAAATATCTGGAAATACTAAAGAGCAAATTTATTCAATAAAATCACCATTGACTTCAACCATGCCCTCCAGACGACTTCAGAATCTCCTGCAACTCTTCTGGTTGGTCTCTTTGTTTAACTTGGTGAATGCTGCCATAATCCTTGCCTCCAGTTCATCTTTGGTGGTCTCTTACTCAGCAGCACCCCACATATAATCATCAAGGGAGTTGCAGTCTGAGGAGTTAGGTGGCCAGATGGTAGAGATGATGTGGTCGCAGAAATAGTCTGACAGCCATGATTGGATTCTCCAGCCTGTGTGGCATGGTGCAGAGTCTTGCTGCCAGACACAGGGTCTTCCAGCAGCCATTCTTTTGACCCAGGGCAGCACTACTTCCTCCAGGCACTTAATGTAATGCAAAGCATTACAGCATGTCATTTCCAAATTTCTGGCAGACTGAATTGCTGAATTGCATCATGGTGCTGTTTTTCTCACAGACAGTGCCCATCTGACCCTACTACACTGTGTAGTCAACAAAATCAAAAACAAACAATGCACATGCGCGAAATTAAAAATATAAAATGACAACAATTTACCCATTACACCTTGTATATAGTGTCTCAACCTGACTGTAGTCTAATGATTGATACCAGTAAAATAAGAAATAAAAGAATATATATAATTATACTTATAAATTGGTCCTCTGCACGTTAAATTTAGTTTTGTTTTTACCAAGTTATCCATGTATTACTCTAAATTTAACCTGCTAACCTACATCTTTGAATGATTTTGTAGAGATCTTCTTTGATCATATCGTATTAAGATAATGTATATTTGATAAAGTATATTTGATCTGCAATACTTGAGACATATATGTAACATTAGAAGCAAGTTTTTTTTTTATCACTAGTGAAATCTCACTATTGATCATATACAGCAATTTGACTCCGTAGCAATATATCAAACAAATATATAGCTATAGTTTGACATTTCTATATTTCAAACTTTAATTACGTTCTAAAAGGGCTGTTTTTTATATACTGCTTTGCACACACACACACACACACACACACAGATACATGAATGGAGACAGGGTAGGATGGAAGGATGGATGAGTAGAGAGATAGATAGATAGATAAATAGATAGATAGATAGATAGATAGATAGATAGATAGATAGATAGATAGATAGATAGATAGATAGATAGATAGATAGATAAATAGATAGATAAATAGATAGATAGATAGATAGATTGATGGAGATAGATAAATAGAAAGACAGGCAGACAGACATAGAGATACATTATCATTATCATCATTGTTTAATGTCCGTTTTCCAAGCCGGCATGGGTTGGACGGTTTGGGGACTGGCAAGCCAGTAGGTTTTGAGGACTGGCATGCCAGTAGGCTGCACCAGGCTCCAATCTGATCTGACAAGGTTTCTACAGCTGGATGCCCTTCCTAACGCCAACCACAATGAGAGTGTAGTGAGTGCTTTTTACATACCACTGGCACGGAAACCAGTCAGGCAGCACCGGCATCGACCACATTTGGATAGTGCTTTTTACATACTGCCAGCACAGGAACCAGTTGGGGTCACTGGCTTCAGCCACGTTCAGAAAGTGCTTTTTTCATGCCGACATTGCTTGTGTATCATTTAATTATGTATCAACCTCTAAATAGCACCATTTAATTCTACATTCTTTATTTTATATAACTGCAGAGGAAATAATTCCTAGTTCTTCTAAGAGGAGATACAACCTGCGACATATATTGGTGTCTCATTTCTGCTGGGATTCATCTCCTATCAGCTTAATATAGCTGAATGGCAACATTTAGACTATTAAATGAGTTTTAGTACTCGATTATCACAGGCTAAATGAGTTGATGTTAAGTGTTAACTACCAGCTTTATGAGATTTTGTATCTTGAGCAAATATTTCAAATTTTATTGCACACACACACACACACACAAATGTATTCACGCACATTTATATATATATATATATATATATATATATATATATGTGTGTGCACATACAGACATCTGCACACACACATATGCATATATACATATATATATGGCCAGTTCCTGTCAAACTCTCCAACCCATGCCAGCATGGAAGGCAGATATTAAACAACGATTATGGTGTGTGTGTGTGTGTGTGTGTGTGTGTGTGTACACATGCATACACAAACACACACACACCAGTATTTATTACTTTCAGTTTGGTACTTAGCTGATCTTTCAAACCACTACATTACAAGACAGAAACAATGACACTTGCAAACACGCAGGCTTTCACTTCATACATCCAACTCGATTGGATTAGTTCTCAGTCGAAAGACCCTGTTGTCATTTTGTTGTTTGTATTCATAATTGTGTACCATGATTTCCATTTTTTTGTCTCTGTTGCCGTACACATTCGCTAGCTTTCTTACAAAGGGGTCTAATGCTCTTAGCTTAGACTTTCTGGTGGGGCAACCAGATCGACCTGTCTCAAGTGTAACTGCCCAAAATGGTTGTAGTGAAACCTCTCTCTCGGGCATTCAATCATAAATGATAACGAAGCTGCTAACATCTAGCCTTTGTCTGCCTTGGACTCTGCTGTCCACCATCCTGATTGGTTCTTATTTGCGCGGCAATTGTCCCCATGTTCTGCTTGCTAAGGGGGCATTATGTCCAATCGTGGCTTTGTTCCAAATCAATTGTGCATTAACCCTTTTCATAGCTTTCATAACCTGGTCCAACAACTTGGTACCTGTAGTTGCCTCTCTCTAGAGTATTGCTGTTCCTTCTTTAGCTGTTGATGAAGATACTGCTATGCTAATACCATTGTCAGTTTTCTGTGTTAACTGATTGACAATATGAGTGATTAGTAAGTGACCTACTTCACTGTATATCTTAATTATCTCAGCTACTATTCTTAATAGTCTAACTGTCTTCCCTACAATCATATCTATATTCATGCTTACAACTATAATACTGTCAGCTTTGATGGATGATCTCCTTTTTGGTTTACTAAGAGTAGAACATTACTCCCATATGCATCCTCTTCGTTCAACAACCTTGTGTAATAGCACTTCCATAATTTTGTTTTTCTTTTTGGTGTCAGAAAAAGTGTGTCATTACCATTCCATACATGCCTCTCTTCAATGAAGTCTCAATTTTCTCTAGGAGCCCTGTTATTGCACTTTTTAACACTCCATGCCTCTGATCCTCACCTTACAGAATATATTCAAGTTCTTTACTTTCTGCTTCTCCAGATGCTAAGTACACCTGATATCTATTTTCTCTTTTAGATATTTGATACTGTTTACTGTTTCCTCCCACTTTCTTCCAGTTTTTCTTAACCTGTCTCTTACACACACACACACACACACACACACACACACACACACACACACACACACATATATGTATGTATGTTTATACACAGATATATATATATATATATATATATATATATATATATAACAGGTTCTTTCACTTTCTGTTTACCAACTCAGCTCAGAAGACTTGTCAGCCCAGGGCTATAGCAGAAGACATTTGCCCACAGTACCATGCAGAGAGACTGAACCTGAAACCACTTGGCTGCAGTGCAGATTTTACTACCAAGTCAAGGTTGGAGAGAGAGAGAGAGAGAGAGAGAGAGAGTGTGTGTGTGTGTATGTGTGAGTTTGTGCACGCATGTGTGTGTGTGTGTGTGTGTCCATGCATGTATATCTATATGCTACCATTATAAATAGAAAGAAAAACTTAGTGGGTATATGTCAGAATTGATAGAGTAGAACAAGATATCTAGTGTAATTTGATTGCATCATTTTGTTCCAGGTTTCAAATCCCACCCAGATCATCTTTGTTTTACATCTTTCCATGATTGATCTAAGATAAACAGCAAAAGAAGTATCGTAACTGAAAGGTAGAAAATTATGATGCCATACACAGTCAATGTTGGTGTGGTTGTTGTTTAGCCAAAGGTCAGCTGAAGATCAAATGGACCAACGGCCAGTGACATTTCAATCATGATAATCTTATATTTATTTATATCTAGGATTACATTGTCCAATGTGTCTATCCTCTATCAAGAAATTTAGTTGTAAGTTGATGGAGATTTAGCAATGATGGACATTATAAGGAAGAATTAGTTCTAAGCTCCATTCTGTATTCGGGAGATTATTTCACAGACACTGTAGATATGGGTGTATCTAAGAAGAAAGATTAGTGATGATGAACTCTTTAAGCTGATCTCTTTACCATCAAAAGCAATAAATGACAATTTTGTAGTCATTTACTTTTCTTTATCTTACAAAACTAACTTTAATCCATTCACCAATCATAGCAAAGTAGCCTCTTCATGAGCCCAAAATAGTAAAAACAAGACTGGCACTCTGTCAGTTACAACAATGAGGATTCCAGTAGATCCAATCAAAGGAACAGCCTGCTCATGAATTAACGTGCAAGTGGCTGAGCACTCCACAGACACAATCATAGCCTTGACAGAGTTCTCAGGGAGATTCAGCATAACACAGAATGTGACAAAGTTAATTCTTTGAAAATCAGGTACTACTCATTTTTGTCAGCTGAGTGGACTGGAGCAATGAAAACTAAAGCGTCTTGCTGAAGGATACAACACAACACCAAGAATTGAACTCACAACCTTACAATCAGGAGCTGAATACTCCTAACCACAAGCTACATGCCAGACACACACAAAAAGTGTAGTGGAATTAACCAAGAAGGTTGATTTCAGATACAGTAAATTCGCTGCAGCAGTAACTTCTAAGAGTGTTCAGGAAGTAGATTCTCCTGAATCCCCAAATGGCTCCCTAAAAGTAGCTGATTGCTCTTTCTACCTAGGTGACTAAATAATTAATTGTAGGTGTGTATGTTCCTAAAATGTGGAGGTTAGAATAAGAACACGCTGGTGAATGTTAGGACAGTTATTACCTTTGGTGGCAATAAAGAGCTTATCCCTGGAGATCATGAGTAGATTGTGGTGATGCTTGTGTGTGAATTAAACTGCTTAATGGCAACAAGATATGGGCCTCCAGTGCAGAAGACATGTGAAGGCTTTAAAGAAAGGAAATGAGTATACTTCACTGGATGGGCCATGTGTGACGATGATGATCATTTACAATGATCACACACACACACTCACTCACTCTCTCTCAAGCACACAAACTTCTACGATCTACCAAATCTATCCACAAAGCTTTGGTCAGCCTGGAGTTATAACAAGAGACATTTGCACATGATGTCACTCAGTGGGTCAGAACCCAAGACAAACATTGCTTGGAAACAACCTTTTTTAACATTTAACCATGGCTGCACACACACACACACACACACACACACACACACACAGACATGCATATATATCCTATCTGTCTACCTAACTATCAATATTTCTGTCAAACTACCAATCCACTCGTCTGTCTCTGTCTCCATAACCATCAATCTATCTACATATATATCATGATGGAATTTGAGATAAAAAGCCAGATGTACTTTAGTTACAATATAGTTGATCAAGACAAGAGTTATGTTGAATTTTATTTGAATCAGAGTAAACAGTGTCCTTGTCGTAGTTGTTTTTATGTGTTTTTTTCAATTACAAAGGCAACAAGACATAAATAACAAGGAAGAGAGAGGTAATGAATGTATTCCATTTTTTTCTTCTTTTCCAACCAGATAGATAATTAAAAAAGGGAAGGAAATAAGAAGATAGACTGGTAGATAGAACAGTAAATGGATTTGTTTGTTTTTCATATCATAAGATTTATTAGTGATTCTTGAATTTCAATGTATATGGAAATAATTTCTGTTCAAGCTATCTTCATTTGGTTCAGAAACCACAAGAATACACTAAAGCAAAAATTTTCTCTTTTTTTTTTTTTTGTTTTTTTTTTGTTTTTGCTATGGCTGCAAACTAGAACCAAGATAAAATGGTTTGTGGTTTGAATAGAATAAAAAAATTTTCTCCTTTACATTTAAGTGCGTGTGTGTTTGCGTTCGTGTTTATGTACACAACATGTACATATATATATATATATATCATCATTTAATATCCGTTTTGCATGCTGGCATGGGCTAGACTATATATATATATATATAAAATATATATACATACATACATGCATATATATATATATATATATATATATATATACATACACACACATATATATGCACACACACACACACACATATATATATATATCTACAAACATGCACACACACACATATTATATGTGCACATATACATGTGCGTCCTTTTAGATGGGCACGATAGATCCACACTCATGAGTTCGGTGACATTTACTAAGCTATGGAAATAAGCAAGAACACTCAGAGCATAAAATCCTAAACCAGTTGACTAGTTCAACATTCTCTCCGCTTTTTCTATAGCTTGCCAACTCTCATTCATCACTTTGCCATTCACAAGAGGGGGTTGTTTTGAAGGAACGCTGGGGTATACGGTTGGTTGATGCAAACACATAATGTATTTTAGAATATAAGATGACATTTGAATGTTTTGGAGAAAATTTTACTAAAAATTTTGGTGTTACTTTTATATACTAGATATAAAAAAGAAAAGCTATATACCATTGCATTAAAGGAACAAATTCTGTAGATCTCAATCGTGCTTTGGCAAAAAATCTTATGCATATACTTATACAGACATACTTGTATATGGCTGAGTGGTTAGAGTATTGCATTCATGATCACACGATCATGGTTCCGATTCCCAGACTGGTTGGTGTGTTGTGTTCTTGAGCCAAACACTTCGTTTGATGTTTCTCTGTGAATATTTCAACATCTGATGCATAGCACACTTATGTACCTGTACAAGCAATGTTAATCTGGTGAAGCAAAGGGAGCTTGTGTGAACACAAGCATTTGACCACCATAAACAAAGCATTTTGTGTGGCTGTTCAGCAACAAATTACAGGACTCTCGTCAGTTGTTTGATCACAGGAGAGTCCATATAACATACATATATAGGTTTAGGAAGGACATTATCCAAATGATGAAAATATTTAATCTTAGCGTAACAATAGATACCAACCTGACAGTTGTCAACTGCCTAGATGTATAATCTTTTTACTCTTTTACTTGTTTCAGTTATTTGACTGCGCCCATGCTGGAGCACCGCCTTTAGTCAAGAAAATCGGCCCCAGGATTTATTCTTTGTAAGCCTAGTACTTATTCTATCGGGCCCTTTTGCCGAACCGCTAAGTTACAGGGACGTAAGCACACCAGCATCAGTTGTCAAGTGATGGTGGGGGGACAAACACAGACACACAAACACACATACATATATATATATACATATATGCGACAGGCTTCTTTCAGTTTCTCTCTACCAAATCCACTCACAAGGCTTTGGTTGGCCCGAGGCTATAGTAGAAGACACTTGCCCCAGGTGCCATGCGGTGGGACTGAACCCAGAACCATGTGGTTGGTAAGCAAGCTACTTACCACACAGCCACTCCTAATAAGAATATTTGCAAACCCTACAGCGTATGTGTTTTTATTTGTATATACATTTTCCACATATGTATATGCATGTGCGTATAAACTACATTTCGTATATCCGCATATGTATGTGTGTGTGCGTGCAAAGATGTATATATGAGCGTAGTGATGTGCATGTATGCGTAGACATATATATGTATATGTGTGTTTGTATGTATATGTACAAGCATGTGTGAGTATGTATATAGATATATATACATACATGTGTGTGTGTGTACATGTATGCGCATGTATATGTGTGTGCATATGTGGATTCTATGAATGAAGTATTACTTTCATCATGCCTATTGGAGCAATTTCCCTTTATTTAACGGGTTTTTTCATAGAGTTTTGTCTTAATAACTGATGAGATGCAAAAGCAGTTTTCAGCCCTGGTATCTGAAACTCTGAGTTTTATTATGACAACCAACTAAATGTCACATATTATATTTATAGAGAAATTCCTCTATTTTACATAATATCGAGGTGGCCTCATTCATTCTTTTGTTGCCATATTATTATTATTAATATATATATATATATATATATATATATA
>NC_068984.1:119810641-119811102 GCF_001194135.2 Octopus bimaculoides | reverse complement strand
ATTATTATCATTATTATATATATATATATATATATATATGGGGAGGGAGAAGGAAGGATAGAGGAAAAGAGAAATTTTATGCATGTGTATTTTCTCTGTGTGTGTGTGTGTGTGTGTGTGTGTGTGTGTGTGTGTGTGCACGTGCATACCTGTGTGGCACTGCAACTATTTGTGTTGTTGTTTTAGCAGGAAGATAGTCTAATCCATTCCTACCATGTAGCCTTCTGGTAAGATATGTTTTAATCTAGCGATATATAAAGGAGAGCGCTAAGTAGATTATGTAACACAGATGTCAAGATAATCTTCATTAAAGAGTTCCATTTAATCAGTGCCCTGACTCAATAACCTGTAATTTAGAGGTGGGGACCTTTAATTGCTTGCTTACATTTAACATATTCAATTTTTATAACACACACACACACACACACACACACACACACACACACACACACACACACACA
>NC_068984.1:119806054-119810587 GCF_001194135.2 Octopus bimaculoides | reverse complement strand
ACACACGCACGCATGCGCGCACACACACACACACACACACACACACACACACACACATGCCAAGTGCCCTTGAAAATTTTTAATTTGTTTCATCAATGAAATAATTAGTCAATTATTTCTATAGGTGTATAATCCTCCGGAGACCATATTTTTAACAAAAGTACAGTCAGGGGGTTTCATTGCTGTTTTTTTGTTGGGGGTTTTGTTGTCTTTTTCTGTGTGTTTTTGCTTTTATTTTTTCATTAATTATTTATATTTCTTGTGTTTCTTCTTACTGGGTTTTTGTTTCTGTATTTATCTTTTTCAAAATAGTACAAAATTATGATGTGGCTTAATCAAAAAAAAAAACTAACAAACAGTTTAATAATCCTTTCTACGATAGACACAAGGCCTGAAATTTTGGTGGGAGTTGGAGCACTTGATTATATCCTCCCCAGTGCTCAAATGGTACTTATTTTATCTACCCCAAAAGGACGAAAGGCAAAATCAACCTCAGCTGAATTTGAACTCAGAATGTAAAGCCAGAGGAAATATCACTAAATATTTTGTTCAGCACGCTAACGATTCTGCCGGTTCACCTTTCTACTATAGGCATAAGGCCTGAAATTGTGGGGGAGGGTGCGAGTCAATTACATTGTCTCCAGTGCATAACTGGTATTTATTTTATCAACTCTGAAAGGATTAAAGGCAAAGTTGACCTCAGCGGAATTTGAAACACCATAAAGCATTTTACCCAGCATCCTAACGATTCTGCCAGCTTGCCACATTACATACAGATTAATAATGAAATAAAAATGTTTACAGTAATCCCACTGGTGTTACATTCCAAAATCCCCCGCGATAGGTGAAAATCCGCAAAGTAGAAATAGTACTGTACAGTATTTTTTTTTTAAATTATTTTTATAATTTGAATATATTTATTTTATTATAAATGCAAAACACCACCACATAGGAATTGACGTAAGCTTAAATAATAAACTGCAATATGGTGAAGAATTACTGTATTGAAATTTGATATTATTTTTCATGTTAAAGTGGCAAGCTAGCAGGATTGTTAGCATGCCAGACAAAATTGCTTAGCAGCATTTTGTCCATCTTTATGTTCCAAGTTCAAATTCTACTGAGGTCAACTTTACCTTTCATCCTTTCACAGTCAATAGAATAAGTACCAGTTAAACACTGGGGTCGATGCAATTGACTTACCCTTCCCCAAAATTGTTAGTCATGAGTCAAAATTTCAAACCAATATTATCTTTCATGTTAATATAAGATTTCCAGTGAAAAGATTTAAATTCAAACATGAACATGTGTAGGTGGTACTGAAAGTGTTAAACTCTTCTCTCTCTATCTCTCTCTCTCTCTCTCAATCTCTCTCTCTCTCTCTATCTCTCTCTCAATCTCTCTCTCTCTCTCTTTCCACTTCATCATTTTAATTTTTCACTTGGCTGGAATAAATAAAAATAATTTACCAGTCATTTGCATGGTAATACAGAAAATAATTAGCATTTTTACTATTTTTCACTTTTATATTTTAGTTTTCAAATATCATTAATTGAACATAATTTAATAGTATGTTCAACACTCGAAGTAGCAATGCTTATTGTTAATCTAACTAAAAAGGCTAGAAAAAATGTTAGCAATCATCATTTTTTTAAACTTTTTATTTTAAAAATCAAAAAGACAGTTGGAAAACAAACTTTAACAAATGTTGACATTCTTTTTCCTTGAGTTAATTTTGTAAGATTAAAAAGGGTATTTTTTTTTTTATTACATAAATATAATTTATAATTTCTTTTCCTCTTGCACTTTATAGTGAATTTAGTGTACTGCATGATCTTTCTCTCTCTCTTACACACACACACACACACACACACACACACACACACACATTCTTATAGTTTAGTAACTGGACTGCAGCATGCAAGGCCACTGCCTTGAAGGGACTTTACTCAAATAAACTGACCGCAGTACTTATTTTTTTAAAGTCTGGTACTTATTCTGTCGGTCTCTTTTGCAAAACCTCTAAGTTTTATGGGGATATAAACAAACCAACACTGGTTATCAAGCACTGGAGAGACAAACACAAATACACACACACATATATATATAATAGACTTCTTTCGATTTCTATCTCAGAAATCCACTGACAAGGATATTGTCAGCCCAGAGCTATAGTAGAAAACACATGCCCAGGGTGCTGTACAGTGGGACTGAACTCAAAACCATGTGGTTGGAAGCAACTTTTTACAACAAAACCTCATATATTTACATATTATTTTTACATATATTATTTTATTTTTTTCAACGTTACAATTAGTGAACTGCAGCAATAATGAGGAATTGTCTTTGAATGTTTAGCTAAACATACCAACTCCAGTATATATTTTTATAACTGACCACTAAGTTACAAGACAAAATGTAGCCATCAACACTTCAAACAGCAACACTGAGTTAAGCTTTATGACTCAGGCATACAAAAATGAATTGGACATCAAACTACACTTAACATCTTGGTTAGCACATGGCAGCACTTCATACAATCAGATAGTGTAACTGTTCGCCTTGCAACTGAAGGCAGCGAGCTGGCAGAAACGTCAGCACGCTGGGCGAAATGCTTAGCGGTATTTTGTCTACCGTTACGTTCTGAGTTCAAATTCCGCCGAGGTCGACTTTGCCTTTCATCCTTTCACAGTCGATAAATTAAGTACCAGTTACGCACTGGGGTTGATGTAATCAACTTAATCCCTTTGTCTGTTCTTGTTTGGCCCCCTCTGTGTTTAGCCCCTTGTGGGCAATAAAGAAATAAGATATTGTAACTGTTCCAAGACGAATACACTGGGTACCTCCAAATATTGAAATCGGTAGAAACAAAAGAGATATTTTGAAGACTACAGTTCAATATAATAATTATTTGTAATTTTGGCACAAGGCCAGCAATTTTAGAGGGATTGGGTAAATCAATTATATCGCCCTACAGGTATTATTTTATTGACCCAGAAAGGATGAAAGGCAAAGTTGAACTCGGTGGAATTTGAACTCAGAAAGAAATGAGCTGAAAGAAATGACAGAACATTTTATCTGACTTGCAAATGATTCTGCCAGCACATTGCCTTTAATAAAATAATAATAAAAAATAAAGATCATATATTATTTTTATGAAACGAGAATTCTTAACAAATCTAGCAGGGCCTTTCATTAGAGAAGATATGAGAAACAAGTGTTGGGATGCTGTAAATTAGGCTAGAGATTATTTCAAAAGATCTGGTGGGTTATAACTATAAAAAGAATTTGGATGCTGGCGGTTGGTCAGAAAACAGAGCAATGGAAAGAAAAACAAGAAAAGGAGAAAATGTAAAGACTAAAAGGAATTAAAAAGATCATAGGATACATTTTGCAAACTCAATTGGTGGCTTCTAAACAGAACTTATACACGCTGAATATACTATGAATGAATTTCATGCATACTCCATACAAAAGTAGAGAAAATTGGCTAATTTTATGATTAGATATTACAATAATATTTGTAATCTTATTCTACACTGGATATTATTAAATTTGAAAGAAGTAAGATCACACAGAACAAGCAATCAACAAAATTAATATTACTACATTTCTCTTGCTATGAGATGAGTTATTGCTAGTCTAACACACACTGATTTAATCATTAACTCCATCTTTCATGTTTCACTTTACACTGTTTTGTATCATTAGTTAATGAGAGGCATTGAAACATTATGATCAGCATTTAAGGTTGTTCAGGATTTCAAACAGAGATAAAAATGGTTAGGATTATACTGATCAAAAAGCAGAAGAGATAAAAATACAAAAGTATCAGGTTAATAGTCCAGCTAATCTTACAACTTTAAAATCAATGTTATTTTTGTTTTGGATTTCTCTGAAAGTCTGTTTGACTTTGTCACATTTTATGTTTTATCTTTTTATATGCTCCAGTCACTGCACTGCAGCCATACTGGGGCAATGCTTTATAGGGGTTTAGCTGAACAAATTAACCTCAGTTCTGTTTTCTTTTAAACACTAGTAGTTATTTTATTGGTCCTTTTTGCCAAACTGCTAAGTTAGGGGCAAGTTAACAAATCAAAGTCGGTTATCAAACAGTAATGAGTGCCTTCTACATGTCACCACCATGGGTGCCTTTAATGCATCACTGGCACAGATTATATATATATATATATATATATATATATATATATATATACTAGCAGAAATACCGGGCTTTGCCCGGGTTAAAGAGAATAATGAAATCTAAAAACGCTGTCTAGACTACGCAACCCTCAACTGTTAGTAGGTTCGATACCATATTTCTACATTAATAACTCTCCAATGCATGCCAGCATGGAACATAGACATTAAGTGGAATGCCAGTCTCTCATCTAGGAGGGCCTTGAAATCAATGTTACCAACTGGGGACTATGTGTGTCGCAGTGATAATAAAAAGACCCCAAGGGAGGTCTGCAACGAAATAATTTTACTCAACACTTTGCAAGTGAATCAGTGGAGGCAAAGATGCGTCTC
>NC_068984.1:119796765-119804659 GCF_001194135.2 Octopus bimaculoides | reverse complement strand
AAATTAAATTGAGCTTTATATTTATTTTATGATATTTACTTTGCTTTATATTATACTTATTTATTGTGCTTTTAATTGTTAATTTTTCTATATGTGATAATGGATTTTCATTGATTTTCATTGATGAGTTCTTGAAACTTGGTTATTTTCCCTAAAACTATATATATATGTATATATATATATATATATATATATAGGCATATATATATATATAATCTCTTTTACTCTTTTACTTGTTTCAGTCAAATGACTGTGGTCATGCTGGAGTACTCATTTAGTCGAAGAAATCAACCCCGGGACTTATTCTTTGTAAGCCTAGTACTTATTCTATTGGTCTCTTTTGCCGAACCACTAAGTTACGGGGACGTAAACACACCAGCATCGGTTGTCAAACGATGTTGGGGGACAAATACAGACACACAAACTTATACACACACATACATATATATATACATATTTACAACAGGCTTCTTTCAGTTTCCATCTACCAAATCCACTCACAAGGCTTTGGTCAGCCCAAGGCTATAGTAGAAGAAACTTGCCGAAGGTGCCACGCAGTGGGACTGAACCCCACAGTCAAGTGACTGAAACAAAAGAATAACAGAATACACACACACACACACACACACACACATATATATATATATATATATATATATATATGATGGGCTTCCACACAGTTTCTGTTAACTAAATTCACTCACAGAGCATTAATCAGTCCAGTGCTATAGTAAAAGACAGTTGCCCAAAGGGCCAGACAGTGAGACTGAACCTGAAACCACTTGGCTGCAAAGCAAACTTCTTAATTATAAAGACATGCTTGTACTTTTACTTTTAGTAAAAAAAAAAAATTTTTTATTTCATTTTATTCACATATTTATTTATTTATTTATTGTCTTTAAAGACAGGTGATTAATTTTAAATCTACTCTGTAGTGTTTAGAACAGACAGTTGCTGAGCTCTTAACAGTCCGTGAACCTTATTTACAGCAGCTTACAGCAAGTTAACAAGGCTATAGATAAGTATTCGATTAAAGCATCAACCATTTACAGCGGATGTGTTTTCTGGCAGGATTTAACACAGAGCCAATCAGTAATGCTAGCAGATTATTATTAGCCTCATGTCAAAGCACATGCAACTAATATACCAATTTGTTGTAGCAATGAAATGAGATCAGTAACAAGCTTAGAATGTAATCCATTAAGTGATATGTAAGAGTCATTATTATTTCTGTATATCAAGAATATGCCTGGATGCAGGCTTGATTGTGTGGTGAATGAGTTCTGCAGTTACGCTTCCCAACGATGTTGTTTCAGGTTCAATTCCATCCATTGTACTGCACTTTAAGTAAATACTTTCTAGCATAGCTGCATATTGACCAATGCTTTGTGAGTAGAATTTGGTAGACTAAAACTATGCAAAAGTCCACTTGATACAAGATATATATATATATATATATTTATATATATATATATATATATAGTATAGATATAGATATATATATGACAACACACACAAATATATATGACAAAACATGCATATTTATGTACACATAATTACACAATGTATTTATGCATGTTTGTGTATACATGTATTTTCAAGACAGCAGAGTACAACAAGAGAAAGACTTGGCTGGTATTTCTAATAAGTGACCTCATGGATGCTCCCTCATTGAGTGATTAAAAGTAAATGATTATAGTAAAGCATCGGAAAGATAATATCTGTCTGCTGGCTATAATGTTAAAACTTAAGAAACATTTGATAATTTCCTGTTATCTGCACATTGTTTCAATAAAGAGTTCATGCATAAAAGTTTCTTGACGGTTATTAATACTTCAAAGAAGTAATCAGGAATTGTTTTGCTTTTGTATTGTATTTTACCTTTGTTGTTTTGTTGTTATCTTGTGTATGTGTGTGTAAGGTGTTTTTTTATATTTTAAGTCACTGAAAGTTTCATTACAGGAAGTTAGTAACATTTCACCAGAAAATAGTTCAGTAATACAACAATCATACTCAAATAAAATACAAAAATCATTGTCAAAATATGATTTTGTATTTGTTGCAACAAATAAAGGAGGAAAAAACAAAATAACTGTATTTTGAACAAGTAGAAAATAGATTACATCCTGTTGACAAATAAAGAAGACGCACAAAACAAAAACAACCAAAAAATAATTATACAAAATGGCCGACAGTTTTGTGTTTATTTAATGGCTAACATTACGAGGTATGAGGAAGCCATGTCAGTTAAGTCTTGCACACAAAAATAAAATTATAGTTATCACGAACACAGCATCTGCTTCACCATGTTGTGTCCAGTCAAAAAAACAATTATCATATATTTAGATTCAGCTCTAACATTATATCATGTTGCATCTAGAGTTTCATCTGGCTAAATCAACAGGGTATCTTCCAAATTACCAGAGAAGCTGGCAGAATTTATCCTGTTGCTGATACTCTGTTACGTTTACCATAAATATCTCAACTTGCTGTAAATAAATATCATGAAGAGATATACTTCATTGCTTTAAACAGCAGAAATCCCCACAAAATACAATGACTGCTTCGTCACCTTTCAGTCAGTTTCTAACTGCGTCAGATATCTAGGTCCTTAATCATTTCCTTCATAATGCACAGTGCCTTGAGACCAATATCAAGATACTGAGCCTTACAAAGGAACAAGATATCTGGTACCTTGTTGCACTTAAGAAGACCTGTCTGCCACAATAGACTTGATATTGGTGCTGGTGCCACACAAAAGAACCACTTGTGCTGATGTCATGTAAAAAGCACTTGTGCTGGTGCCATGTTAAAAGTACCCGGTACACTTTATGGAGTGATTGGCATTAGAAAGGGCATCCAGCCACAGAAACCATGCCAGAAAAGATAGTAGAGCCTCTGGCCTTACCAGTTCCAGTCAAACTGTCCAACCCATGCCAGCACAGAAAATGGATGTTAAATGATGATGATGATGTATTCCACTCCTTCCATAATTATAGAATGACTACAATAAGAGAATTGATAAATTTAGACATATCTTAATTACTTTTAGGGAGACCATATTTTGTTATACAACCATCATATACTATAAAGTATATTAAACATTTTTATAAGTCAATACCATGTTCGACTGTGTTAGCAGATAAACTTAACAAGACATATATCTATGCACATGTACCTGCACTCACTAATGATAATGACAAATATAGATATATCTCTACACAGCTACCTGTACCCATTAATAATGGTTTCAAATTTTGGCACAAGGCCAGCAAAGTCAACCTTAGCAAAATTTGATCTCAGAATATCAAGATGGACGAAATGCTGCAGCTTGCCGCCTTCCTGCAGCCATTAATAATAATAACTGTGAACTTTATCTGGCATTTCTCATAAAAATTTCATCTAAGAAACTTCAAGAATATCTGAAAAGATTTCATAAATGAACCCAAGAATTGGAATTTGGATATGTGCAGTAGAGGTTGTGGAGAAAGAGAAATTTACATCATAACAACTACAAATTGGCAGAGAAGGGATAAGAAAAGTCGATAATATCAGAGACTTAGGTCATTGGCAAAAGTTATGCCTGAACTTTGAAGCACACACTGCTAGAATGTAGTAAAAGCAACAGGAGCTAATACAAATAAGATAGTTGATTATGAATACAAAAAACAAATTTTCATGAAAAGAATGTTCTTATCATTCACCAGATCAGAGTTATAATATTTGTGCCAAGTATGGGCACTTCAGTATTAGAATGTATTGATTTATTACAATCTGTGCAAAGGGAATTTACACATAAAATACCAAGTCTATAAAGCCGAGATATAAATTACAGTTAGTGACTGTTTGAAGTGAAAATTGACTCCCTTAGGTAATATAAATACAGATTTGACCTTTATTTACAAAATGTAAAACAATTAGTTGATCTAAAGTATTTACTGGTTTGGAGATTTTTAAACATATTTCAAGCAAATTGTTGGAAATAAACTATTTGAGATACCAAACAGTTTAAATGATTTGTAAATTCAGTATAAGACCCCAAATTATGGAAAAAGGGCCAGGCTTATTAAAATCAACCCCAGTATTTGCTTGGTATTTATTTTATCAGCTTCATAAAAACGGTTTTGAATTTTGACACAAGGGCAGCTATTTTAGGGGAAGGAGGTAGTTGATCACATCAACCCCAGTACTCAACTGACCCTGAAAGAATGGAAAGCAAAGTCAACCTCAGTGGAATTTGAACTCAGAACACAAAAAGCTTGAAGAAATGCCACTGAGCATTTTCTCTGATGTGCTAATGATTCTGCCAGCTCACCACCTAAGAATAAAAGGCAAAATATTAACCTTATATATTGTAAGATAGATACGTGGCTTTGTGGTTAGAGTAATAGGCTCAGGATTGTAAGGCTGTGAGTTTGACTCCCAGCAGCACATTGTGTTCTTTAGAAAGACACTTTATTTTCACATTGCTCCAGTTCACTCAGCTGACAAAAATGAGTTGTACCTCTAATTCAAAAGGCTAGCCTTGTCACATTCTGTATCATGCTGAATCTCCCTGAGACCTACGATAAGGGGCATGCATGCCTGTGGCGTGCTCAGCCACTTGCACCTTAATTTCACAAGCAGGCTGTTCTGTTGATAAGATCAAATGGAACCCTCATTGTCATAAGTGACAGAATGTCAGTTAGTTATATTCTAAGATATATAGCAAGATATGTAGGCACAGTATTCACCTCACTGATTCTACCAACTATCTCCCTTACACAGCTTAAATGTTAGAAAGCTTGCATTCCCTAATATATCAGAAGAGATTTTGAATAAATTTCTCCAAAGCACACACTTAGAAATGTTCATTGAAAATTCTTTTCTATAAGCAACTGGAATCAGAGAAAATGAATAAATTGGTCTCAAAATATGAATAGTCATAGAATCGGCTGCTGCAGTTACAGTGGTGCATTATTTCTGTGTGTAGTAACATTTACATAAGCAGTAAGAATATTATTTTCATCTTATTGTTAAATATTTTGTTAAAGAGAGGGTATGGAGAGAGTGAGAGAGAGGGACAGAATGAGAGGAGAAAAAGGAAGAGAGAGGGAGAGAGAGAGAGAGAGAGAGAGTGTGTGTGTGTGTGTGTGTGTGTGTGTGTTTTAATCATGGTGCATCCACCATGTCGTATGCTATTTGTGCAAGCGTTTTTGTGAGAAACAAATTAAATAAAAATTTAAAATAAACAGAAACTTGTGTTCAAGAGAATGATTGTCTAGAGTTAAAATAATTATAGCTGAGCTTGGCCATGCAGATCATAATGTACCAATCTATAATACTCAGTTTATAGTCAGAAAATGGCCTATAATTGTTGGCTACTGTATGTGGTGAGGAGGAAGAATACTCATCAAAACAATGGCTCTAATAATACTGCATGGAATATTTTCATGCTCTATCATATTTGTCCAAGACATAAACCTTATAGCTAAGTTTCTTACGGAAGTTTTAAATCTGAAGTCAATTCCCATTGAAGCCATTCTGCCTATTCAGCTCAAATTGCATCATTGAACTTCTATCAGAGCAACCACAGTGACAACACATCAATAATGCATTGTTATAGGTTTTATGACTCATTTAAAAGCCTTTGAGCCAAATATAGAAAAGATTTCTCACCATGTTTATATCAATAGAAGCAACAAGAGAGCCTCTAAACATGGTCATTCACCCCACTACAATTAGCAACCAAATCTTCAACAATTCACACTCAAGAAATTTTAATATGGGAGACCACATCCAATAATACTGTCCTAGACACAGTGTCTGAAAGAGATGATATTCGTAGCAAGAATACCTCTGCTCAAAGACCTACTCAATCAAATCTGGCCTTGGTCTAAACCAGTGATTCTCAACCATTTTTTATCTATGGACCCCTTTGGTTATTTTATTCTAGTGGAACCCTATAACTATTTGATGTTTCAAAATTCCTATTTTGCTTTTCACACAGTAACTTGTGTAGGTTGAACTATGTAAAACATTACAGAAAGAAACTGAGCTGTTTCTTGCAATAAATACATCATCATCATCACCATCATTCTCATCCTCTTTTAATATCTGTTTTTTATGCTGGCATAGGTTGGATCGTTTGACAAGAGCTGGCAAGCTGGAGAGCTGCACCAGGTTCCAGTCTGATTTGGTTTGGTTTCTACAGCTGGATGCCCAGCCTAATGCAAAATCTTTGCATGCTCACTTAATATACTACTGTGAATCTCAAATTTACTATTTTGTTAGCATGAACCCCCAATAATCTTATATGGAATCCAAGGATCCATATGGACCCCAGTTGAGAGCCACTGGTCTAAACAGTGTCAGCAGCAAACAACAAGTATCTCAATTATCATTGTTTTATTGTCCACTTTTCCATACTTGCGTGGTTCAAATGGTATTTGCTGAGGCCTATTTTCTACAGCTGCATGCCCTTCTTGTTGCCAATCCTCACTTGTTTCCAAGCAAGATAATATTTGCCCCAGGGCTAGACATGTTTTCACAGAAGAAATGAGAAACACCACTTACATAATGGTGAAATTCATTTACAACTACCATATGATGTTGAGAGAGACATACATACATATACACACATGTTTATGACTATGACAACAAACAAAATCCTTCTGTTCCATTCTTTGTGACTCAGTGCTAAAAAAGACATTTATCTTCTAACAATGTGGTTCGTCTTCCAATTTATACTTTACCCCAAAGGCATTTTTAGTCATCCCCAGCAGGTTGTTTTGTAATGTGATATATAACTGCATCTGTAAATGTAGTTGGTTATAAAGAAATAATAAACATGATTGCTATCTCAGCAATCTTTTAATGTTTAACATATTGCTTTTCTGTTGATATAATTAGTAACTTCTTTTCAATAATTTCATCTCTTGGTGACAAATATTGATTTCCTTTTGGCCAGACACTAGGTCACTTCTTTGTTAGTTAATTGAATAAAATCAATTCATAAGTGAAATTTATTGAAATTTAGAACAGTGAGGTGGAAAACTACCCCCAAGAGGTAACCTAGTCCATGTAATAAGAAAAGAAGATACCCAGCCTTATTGAAATTCAGAGCAGTTAGGCATAAAACTACCCACTGGAGGTAACTTGGTCCTTAAAATAAAAAAAGAGGATGTTCAGCCTTATTGAAACTCAAAGCACTTAGGTATAAAACTACTGTCTTGGAGTAACTTGGTCCTTTACTCTTTTGTTATCATATCCCTGTTTACAAGTACAGCCTCTGTTTTAATTAATTTTTAAAATATGAAGAATCTAGTAAAATAATTTCCTCATTATTAAGCCATTGTTTGGAACAAGTTAACATAAAATTTTGATGAAAGATAATTTAGATCATCTTAAAACAGTAAGTTTGTGTTATAGCACCAATAGCAGGTTTAGGTGGGTTAGTATAAAAAAGGTTGAAGTAAGAATGAAGATGCCCAGCCTCATAAGAAACTCAGAGCAGTTAGGTTGTAAGAGTACTTTCTAGAGGTACTCTGGTCCTTAAAGTAACAGGGTATGCAGCCTTATTAAAATTTAGAGCAATTAAGAAGATACCTATCATCATCATTGTTTTAATCTCCACTTTCCATGCTTGCATGGGTCAGATGGAATTCATTAAGGCAGATTTTCTACAGATGAATGTTTTTCTTGTTGTCAACTTTCATTTGTTTTCAAACAAAGTAATATTTCCCCATGACTGGACAAGATTTCAGGGAAGGTTAAAAACAAATGACACAGATTGTATAATGGTGACATTCATTTGACACTTTACGTAATGTCGAGATGAAAAGGTACACACATATAAACAAAAATATATATATATATATATATATATATATATATATATATATATTGAAATGTT
>NC_068984.1:119792748-119794178 GCF_001194135.2 Octopus bimaculoides | reverse complement strand
TGTGTGTGTGTGTGTGTGTGTGTGTGTGTGTGTGTGTGTGTGCATTGTTCCCCTGACAGGCCTACCTAGCCGCGCCTTCACATATATTAATATTCATTAATTTCTTCCTCCATGATTCCCGTCTCTTCATCACTCACAGCCTCCTTTCATCTCTAGTTTTTCCACTACCTGCCAGGACTACATCATGTGAGTTGTAAGGCAACTTCACCAGTGGTAGTAACTCAAAAAATGCACCCAGTGCACTCTGTAAAGTGGTTAGCATTGAGAAGGACACATCAAGCCATAGAAACAATGCCAAAGCAGTCAATAGAAAACACTGTTCAGTCCTCTGACTTGTTGGATACCATCAAACATGGAAGTCTGATGTTAAATAATGTTTCATGAAATGGTATGCATTATATACATATACACACCGACACATACACATATATATATATACACATTCATATGCATTTATTTATATATCAGGTGTGGCTGTGTGGTAAGAAGCTTGCTTAACAACCACATGGTTCCAGGTTCAGTCCTACTGTGTGGCATCTTGGGCAAGTGTCTTCTACTATAGCCTCGGGCCAACCAAAGCCTTGTGAGTGGTTTGGCAGACAGAAACTGAAAGAAACCTGCCATATATATATATACATACATACATATATATATATATATATATATATATATATATATATATGATATACATTTAATATACATTTGCTAATGTATATTAAATTCCTTAAAGAACATGTAAAGTGATTTTTTAAGGTAAAAGTCTGTCCTGGTTTGAATTTGTATGCTGTGTCTTCAATAAGGTTGAAGCAGGTCCTGCAATTGGACTGCTACATTTTTGGACTGTTGGTGTAGGAATTCTGGAAGGTAATTTAGCATCAACCTTATTGAAGACACAACATACAAATTCATTCAAATCAGAACAGACTTTTACTGTAAAAAATCACTTTACATGTTCTTCACAGCTACACAGCTTACAACCTAAATTTTAACCATCGACTACATGCATGTGTATATACATGTGTGTATATGTGTGTGTATGTATATATATTATATATGTATGTGTATATATGTATATATATATGTGTGTGTGTGTGTGTGTGTAGGCACATGGCTTAGTGGTTAAGGTGTTGCACTCACAATTGCAAGATCATGTGTTCGATTCCCAGACCGGGCACTGCATTATGTTCTTGAGCAAAGCACTTCATTTCACATTGCTCTGTGATCATTTCAACATCTGATATATGACGCTTGTTGCACCTGTACAAGTAATGTCGATCTGATGGAGGGAGTGAGTTTATGTCTACACAAACATTTGATCACTATAAACAAATCACCAGTGTGGTTATTCGATAAGAAATTGTCAAACTCTCATGCATTATCTAACGATGGGAGAATCCACTATATATATATATATATATATGTATATATAT
>NC_068984.1:119784026-119792145 GCF_001194135.2 Octopus bimaculoides | reverse complement strand
GCATATATGTTTGTGTGCATATATATAGATGTGTGTGTACATATATATACACACATACACACATATATGCATGTATGTGTGCATATATGTTTGTGTGCATATATATAGATGTGTGTGTACATATATATACACACACATGCATATATACAGACACACACACATAAATATATAGAAACACACATATCTATATACACAAATATCTATATCTATATATACAGACTTACATATATACATTCACACACAGGGACACACATACCCACACACACCTGTAAGTATGTATGTATGTATGTATATAGAAACACATATATATACAGACTTACATATATACATTCACACACAGGGACACACATACCCACATACACCTGTATGTAAGCATGTATGTAACATTGGTGGTAACATACTTCATGCATTAAGCTTAAGAAATTTAAATGAATATTACCTCCCTAATGTGAAAAGCAATTGTTATTCAAATTAGAAATTCTAGTCAAAAACCAAGAAATTTTAATTAAAATTAATTGAATATAGTATACATGCATACTACAGTATCTTGAAATGTCATCCTTGTATTAGAAAACCTTTCTTTAACCTATTTATTCTTTTAATTATGAAATCGACAGAAGTGGTTCAGTGACCATAGATTTTTTTTTACTGATGCTTCTTTACTGAAGGAACATGATTATCTGATTTAGGTCAGTGTGATTAATGTTTATATTAATGTCTATATTGAACAGCCGAAGGCTAGTTAGCAGAGAGAAAAGATGAGGTGAGGGTTAATGAGAGATGCAGTACTGGGGAAGAAGTGTTACGGGGTTATAAAAGCTTTCACCCTTTTGATACCAACCTGCCTGGCCTGCAACTACCTCTAGTTCTATGATACAAAGTTCTTGTTAGGAAGTGGTCTAAATTAAAACCTTCCATCAAAAGTTTTGTATTAATTTATGTTCCAAATATCAGTTTAAAGACAAAATTGTTTTAGTAAATTCTTCATTATTTTCTAAAATTAATTAAAACAAAGATAATGTATTTCAGTAGAAACATACATGTTAACAAAAGGGGTTAATACAAGACTGACAGAGGAGACACCATGGAAGAGACATGTTAAGAAACAATAAGAGTGTATTGAATATGCTTGGATTTAAGTGATTATCAGATTCAGTGATACATAGGTAAATTTATTTTATCTCCTGCTTGCTTTAGTCATTAGATTGAGGCCATGCTGGGGCACTGCTTTGAAGAATTTTAGTCAAACAAATGGACTCCAGGACTTACCTTTTTTTTAAATCTGGTACTTATTTTATTGCTAAGTTATGTGGATGTAAACAAACCAATACAAGTTGGGGGGGAGGGACAAACACAGGCACAAAGACACACACACAAACACACACACACACACACACACACACACACACACACACACACACACAACAAGCTTCTTTCAGTGTCTATCTACCAAATTCACTCATAAGTCAACCCAGGACTATAGTAGAAGACACTCGCCCAAAGTGCCATGCAGTGGAACTGAACCTGAAATCATATGACTGGGAAGCAAACTTATTACCACAGCTACACCTGCACCTGTTAACAAAAGAGTTGGAGAGAAGACATCTTAATGATGGGCAAACAATAGTAGCATTGATGAAAACATTTTTGCTCAACAATTTCGTGGTTGTTCTTTGAGACAGCCAATATGGTTGTTGCTATACAGCCCAGATCAACTCTGAATAAGCAGCACTATGATTGAAAGCACTCCAGCCATGACCATCCTGTCTCTTTTAGAGATGTCTAAGACTACATTATTCAATGTGTCCTTTCTGTTTTACAAGACAGTAAAGTCTAGCTTGATGAAGATTCAGTAAATGTTTCTAGCAGGGAGAGCGACCACATAAAAGCTTTCATATTGGCTCACCACTGTTGTTGCTTAGCCTTGAGTCAACCCAGACTGAGCATACCTATGATGAAAGACATTCCATCCATGACCATCCCAGCCTTCTTTCAAGCATCATATATCTAGGACTGTATGATCTCATGTGACCTTGCTGTTTTCAAGACAGGAAGATGTAATTCTAAAAGATTTGGTTGTTATTTTAGCAGTTTGAATGCACAAGATATTCCCTCATTGGCCAAATATTGTGTTGATATTTGATGATTGCAATGTTCCAGAAGCATGATCTATACTCTAATGTCATGGGAATTTGCACACCATTTTGGAGCTGAAATATTTTGTGGGGTTTTCGTGTACCAGAAGTGTCATGTTACACATAGCCAAGTTAATAGTGTCAGTCTTTGGTTAGTAGTGCCATTTGGTGTTTATAACCAAAATACACAATTTACATTTACCCTTTCAATACCAACCTACCCAAGACCACCTCTGGTTCTGTGATACAAAACTTCATCTTTTAAAATGTTCATATTTAAACCATTTTTACCTAGTTCTATTCCAAGCATCTGTTTAATAATGAAAAAGTTGTTTTACTAACTTCTTTGAAATTCTTCATTATTTTCAAAAGTGATAGGTGTCAGGAATTGCACCCAACCAAAGAAACCATACCAAAGCAGACACTAAAACTTAGCACAATCCTCTGGCATGCCTGCTTCTATCAAACCATCCAATTCATGCCAGTATGGAAAACAAACATTCAATGATGATGAATTGAAACACAATGCATTTCACAACAGATACGAGAACAAAAGGGTTAATTTTTGTTTCTCTCCATATCAGCGTCTCAATTAACTTAGCTAGTCCTACCACTAGAACCAAGTACTGGTTCTGATTCATATTTTGCATGGTGGGTGGTGTGTAACAAGCTTGTTAAATATATCATCAAAAACCAACACCCACCAACAGGTGATTATGTACACAATCAATTATGCCAGGCTTCATAATAACCACAATAATGACCCAGAATAGATATTCTTCTTTGTTTCACCTGAATAGGAGAACTGCTCTGTTTTGTTATTCTACAATTATAGGCCATATTTAATAACTTTAGTATATCAATGGGCTTGTTTCTGTTGAATGTTTACTTATTCAGAGCATTCTACAAATGAACATAATGTTGTTCTTTCCCAACAATGCAGGTCACAAAAGTGTCATTTTCTCAATTATTCTCAGAAGACATTGCTGAAAATATTAGTTGTCAAACTAGTACTGAATACTGACAAAATGTTCTTTAAATTAGATGGGTTTTTTCAGGTTTTAGAGTTACTTGGATAAGATTGCTCATGTCATTAACCCTTTAGTGTTTTAAACCAGCCATATCTGGCCAAATTATTTTACATGTTTTATGTTCAAACTGGCCAGATCTGGCTTCTTCCATCTACCCTACGACGTCATTCTAAAAATAAATGATTACATCATCAAAATCTCAAAGCAACAAGATAATGCTTGATTAATTCAAAACAATATGAATTGATAACATTATTTACATTGGACGGATATGTGTCCTAGTCTTGTTTGTTGTTACCACAACATTTCCGTTGATTTACTCTCCAGCCTTCATCAGGTGTCCTGATGGAATTTTGAACCCAACCCTGGGTTCTCATTCCTAAGGTATTTTTGCTGATGTTATTATTATTATTATTATTATTATTATTATTTATTCAAGGCACTGCCTGGAATTGAACTCGGAATTTTGGAGTTAGTAGCCTGTGCTCTTAACCATTACACTATAAGCCTGTGGGCAATTATAGAGTGAATTTTAGGGCTTATAAACCAAATATTTTTGTATCCTTCATTAATACCGGTTCCCATATTCTACTCATATCTGCACTAGGTCTGCTTAGGAGGTTTTTGTGTCCTAGCATATGTGCTGCCTGTTTTCGTTTTCATATTTTCCACCGGTGTTCTCGGATTATTATTTTAACTTCATCCTACAGGGGAAGGTGGTCTCCGTTTTTCCATACATGATCAGCTATACCCGATTTTTCAACATCTCCTCATGTCACAGCTTTACGATGTTCCTCTACCCTTATTTTGAGTGGATGGAATGTTTCGCCTTTGTATAACCTACCACAACTGCATGGAATGGAGTACACGCAGTCTTTGGTCATATCCTCTTCTATTGGTGATTTTACTCAAAGGAGATATTTGCAATGTGTTGTATTACTCTTGAATACTGTCCTGATGTCATATGGACCGCATATTTTTTGTATCTCCTCCGAGAGGCCTTTCACATCAGGTAGACAGACTGTAGTCAGTTTATGGGTATCCGTCCAATGTAAATAATGTAAATAATGTACAGAATTCCTCATCTCTTAAATATAGAACAATATGAATTAACAAGTATTACATTTGACAGAATAATCCCAACATCAAAGGGTTAAAATCCATGTACGCTTCATTAGCCTAAATTACTTATAACATTTAAAGAAAATCAATAAACCTTCATTTAAGAACTAAGTGGAGGCTATATAGAATTGTCATGGAATGTTTGTGGCCTTATTTAGTATTTTGAACAGCTTAGTAAAATAACTACCTTCTCCATTATTAAGCTGATACCTAAGACATATCAAAAGGTTCTTACATAAAATTAAGATAAGGAGGCTTAGATTTAAATGTAAACACCTTAATATAAACAGGTTGGTAACATAGAACCAGGGGTAGTCTCATGAAGACTGGTATCAAAAGCTTAACCTTTTTCATACCAACTCACCTGAGTCTGCCCCTGTTGCATGATACAAACTTCCTGTTTTTAACCCTTTAGCTTTTAAACTGGCCATATTCAGCCAAAATATTCTACCTACATTATGTTCAAATTGGTCAGAACTGGACTCTCATATCAACCCTACAATGTCATTCTAAAAGTAAACAATCACATTATTGAAATCTCGAAAGCTATGAGATAATGTATGACTAATTCAAAACAATGTGAATAATTAAGCATTACTTTTGACAGAATAATCATCATTATCATCATCATCATCATCATCATTCAACGTCCATTTTCCATGCTGGTATAGGCTGGATGATTTGACAGAAGCTGACCAGCTGACGGGCTGTTCCTAACACCAACCACTTTACAGAGTGTACTGGGTGCTTAAATGCAGCACCAGTACCAATGCTTTTTACATGGCACCAGCACTGCTAAAGGGTTAAAGTGATCTAAATTAAAACATTCCATCGAAATTTCATGCTAATTTATGTTCCAAAATTCAACTTAGCTTCATTATTCAACTTAACTTCATTATTTTCAAAATCAATTGAAACAAAGATAGTGTATTTCAACAGAATATGGTAATGAAAGGGTTAAGCACTACTGCCTAGAACTTGTCAAGAAGATCAAACAAGACACAGTGATGTTAATGCTGAAATTGAATGTGATAGCTAAAGTTATTTGTGATTGATAGAAAATGATGGCTGATGACTCCACAAATCACAACAGATGATAATGCAAGCACTTAACTATAGATTTTGTCAAAATAAATGGATGGGAGAGAAATCTCAATATGGATTGCATACCAGTCTGCTGCAGAAGATAAAGTTGATTTTGTGACAGTTCTCCTACTGTGAGGTAAACTGGGGCATGAAAAACTTAGTGCTCTACAGAGAAAGGAGGAAATGCAACTGATATAGAATTAATTTGAACTCATAACCCATGCGGAAATATGAACAAATGAACCAAATCAGATTATTTCAAAACTGTGGTCAATATCACACAACATTCAATATACTTTATATATATATATATATATATATATATATATATAAAGAGAGAGAGAGAGAGAGAGATATGTAGGCATGGCTGAGTGTTCAAGAAGTTTGCTTGGGAACTACATAGTTTTAGGTTCAATTCAGTTGCACAGCACCTTGTGCAAGTGCCTTCTACTATAGCCCTGAGCTAACTAGTACCTTGTGAGCGAATCTGGTAGATGACAACTGTGTAGGAGCCTGTTGCCCATTGTGAATGCATGTGCACATGTATGTGTGTCTGTCTGTCTACCTATATGTATGTATGTATGTCATTATTTAGTTTATTTCAAGATTTCTTGCTAATAGCGAAAGAACCAGTTTCTAACCTAGATCCAAGGTTCCTTCATTGGAATTTCAACATCAACAACAGGGTATTTTTGCTTGTTTGTTTGTTTATTTGTATGTATGTATGCATGTATGTATGTATGTATGCATACATGCATGCATCTGCATGCAGATTTGTGTGTTTTATGTATGTATTCTCATGCACATAGTTGCATATCTAGACATGTTCATATATATTTAAATGATAAACTTCTGGAAAGTTTTACAGATTTTTACAGTTCCAGTGATGGACTGGATCTGTAGTCTTCGAATTAGCTTTCTCCCTTCTGGTTTTGAGAAACCTAATTTCTCAAGACTGGTATTTAGGCAGTGTGCTACATATCCCAGGGCGCCAATAATTACAGGTATAAACCTGAACTTGTAATCTGGATAGAGTAACTGCAGATTTCTCAATAGTTCAATGTGTGTGTGTGTGTGTGTGTGTGTGTGTGTGTGTGTGTATGTATGTATGTATGTATGTATGTGGCAAAATGTGCCATTCAGTTGGAGAATTAAAAAGACATGTCAAAAGACTTCATGTTATGGCACCGGTTCCTTCTGCCAGCCAGCACAACAGTACATTATGTAATAAAATGAGCAAATCTTTGGCAGGGCTCAAGAGTCATATAAGGACCCCACATTGCATTACCAATGACTCATTTCAATGATTCTTTCTAGCAATTGCTTTGCTCATATACAAGAAAGCAGCCACTATGTAGGTATGTATGCAAGTATGTATGTGTCTGTGTATATGCGTGCATGTGTGTGCTTCCCACCACTTGAGAACTGGTGTTGGTTTGTTTACATTTCCACAACCTAGCAGAATAAGTTCCCGACTTGAAATATGTATTAGGTCAACTTGTCTAGCTAAACCTTTTATGGTAGTGTCCCACTACAGCCACAGTCCAGTAACTTAAATAAGTAAATGAATACACACACACACACACACACACACACACATATATACAGAGTGGGAGAAAGACTGACAGACAGAGAGACAAAGAGACAAACTAGCAGACAGACAGTCAAACAGAGAGGGAAAGAGAGAGAGAGCAAATGACTTTGAAGTTTCGGCCTACAAATCATCAATCATCATCAATCTGGTAACAAGTAGTGAACAGACAATTCAAAGTCACTACCAATCTCCTTTTTCTTAGAAAAATTCATCAATCTGTACTCTAGTAAAACATGTTGAGTGATTCTTCAATTTCACATTGAATTGTTGTATAACTTCACATAGAAATGAACAATATATATATATATATATATATATATATATATATATATATATATAGTGAATTATATATGAATGTTAAATCTCAAAAACAATTCTTGTCCGTGTTTATTATGAAATATCAAAGAGGTCATATAGCAAGAGGATGAAAAATTGGAAAAAAGAGAGCAACAGACAGGAGAGTAAATTTTGACAATAAGCATTCACAGAAAATATATCATTTTGAAGCAAGTGAGAATAACCTCATTGCTATTGCTTCAAAAATTCTAAGGAAATGTGTGGAACTGATGCCAACAATGGACACTCAGACAGGATATTTTATTTACAGTATCTAATTCGATATCCCTCATCACCAGCCCAGTCCAAGTTGAAATCTCAGTTGGGGTTAAGTTATCCTATGAACCTCCCTAGAGGTTGATAAAATGAACCCCAGCCACATCATCCACATACTGGAGTCAGCATAGTTGAGTTATTTCATTAGTTTGTAACCTAATGAGCATCATGCCTAGACTTCGAAAATAAAAATAAAAGAAGTAAATAAATCAATACTCTTTTATTATAAACTGTTTAACTGCTGCCAAACCTTCGTAAAGTATATAAGACTGATATTTGAAGTCACTAAGAAGCCAAGTCACAGACATACCGATTCTATATTCATTCACGTCAGTTATCGATTGGACTGATTGAAAGGTCATAATGACAACTTTCTAACAGAATAGAAAATGAACATTATCATTTTCACACAGACACATCACCTATTTATTATTTCATATATCAACTTAAGACCAACTGAATACTCAGACCATAGTAACAGAAGTGGTTGTGGTGGTGGTGGTTGTGGTGGTGGTGGTTGTGGTGGTGGTGGTTGTGGT
>NC_068984.1:119780348-119784016 GCF_001194135.2 Octopus bimaculoides | reverse complement strand
GGTGGTTGTGGTGGTGGTGGTTGTGGTAGTGGTGGTGGTGGTGGTGGTGGCAGTGGTATGGTGGTGGTGAAGGTCGTGTTGAAAGATAGTCTTATTTGGCTAGCATAAATTGCCTTATGGAAAATAGATTTCTCTTGATATGACTTTTAAAAAAATAACAAACTAAAACCATAGACAAAAATAACACAATTGCGTCATCATCATTTTACATCTATCATTCTATGCTGACATGGGTCGAACTGGTCTCAATGTTTTGTCTTGCTGCTTGTCAAGGTCTTTTATCATCTAGCATGCAGAGAAAAACCAACAAATTTTATGGGTTTTTTGGGGGGTTTGGGTGTCTTTGTTTGGCTTTAACAGCAAAATGCTCTTCCTATTACCTATTAAAAAACAGCATGGAGTGTGTACATTTTATCAAGCCACATCACAAGAGGGGGCTGCCTTCATAAAAAAAAAAAAAACTAAAGATTCTCCATGACCCTGTATCAGTTTCTATTCAGAGTTACTGCTCTCTGAAAATTAAACAAGCTGTCTTCACTGTAGACACTGCACCTTGTGAAGTCTACAGCCTCTCCAGTCTTTCTTCCCCAACCTTTTTTTTTTGGTTGAGAAACATACTTTCCATCAACATGGTCTTGGGTTCAATCCCACTGCACCACAACTGGAGTTAGTGTCTTCTACTGTAGCTCCAAGTTGACCGAAACCTTGTAAATAAATTTGTGAGTATGTGTGTGTGTGGATATGAAGCCTCTGGTAACTCTATGACAAGAATTTAACTTTTTGTTTTAATAATTACTGCTCTATTCTTTAGAGTGTGCTTCTTTCCTGATATATGTTTTATTGATCATATATATGTAGGTATGTGTGTTTGTGTGTGTGTGTGTGTGTGTGTGTGTGTGTGTGTGTGTGTGTGTGTGTGTGTGTGTGTGTCTATACATAAATATATACTAGTTGAGGTACTCGGTAATAAATTACCATTAATAAGATGTCTGTTTATAGCCATGAAACATTTTTCATCAAATTTCGATATTTTTCAAAAATTTAGAATCTATATTAATGGGTAGGACCAATCTGACGAAAAAATGAGCAGAGTCTGGTAGCGAACTCGTGTCGTCATTTTTGTGCATGTGCGTAAAATGACGAAATTTTATGTTTTGGGGCAGATCTCGTTGAATTGATGTCATGATGGCTAGTGTGCAAAATGCCTAAATTTTGCTTGAGAAATAAAATGTTCTTACCTAATCAAAACCTGAAACACTGTGGAATTAAAACAACGAATTGAAATAAGTTTTAGCAAATCAAAACAATTTCTCTTAACTTAGCTAGTATTTTCCTGCTATCGTCAACCAGGAGCCCATACATGTTCAGATTAGACAAAGGAAATGGAGATGTATTGGACACGCACTGCGGAAAGAACCCTCAAATGTGACACGAGAAGCACTTGACTAGAACCCGCAGGGGAAAAGGAAGCAAAGATGCTCGAAGCAGGCATGGAAGCGGAGCATTTTGGTTGAGCTCAGGACCACTGGCCTGGCATGGGAAGCAGCTAAGAAACATGCCAATGAACTCAAAAAGTGGAAAATAACTGTTGAGGCCCTATGCTCCACAAGGGGATAAAAAGGATTAAGAAGAAGAAGAAGAAGAAAAAGACCATCATGAGAGCCTTTAGTATTGTTGTTGTTGTTAGTGGTAGTGGTCGTAGCAGTAGAAATAGTACCTCTAAATATTATTATTCTTATTTATTCAGCTTGGGTTGGAATTTATTAATAAACTTCTTTTCTGATTTTTCTCTCAATTTCACTTGGACTGTGTGTGTATATATATATACACATCATCATCATTAACATCATTAACATCTGTTTTGCATGCTAGTATAGGTTGGATGGTTTAACAAGTGCTGGTCAGCTAGAGAGCTAACCAAGCTTCAATCTGTTTTGGCATGGTTTCTACAGCTTGATGCCCTTCCTAACATCAACCATTTTACAGTGTACTAGGTGCTGACAAATATATATATATATATATATATATATATATATATATATATATATACGTATCTCAAATATGTGCGTGTGTGTGCGTGTGCACACACGTATGTGTACCCTTGTCATGATATCATGCATCGAGTGTAAATTTGCACCACTGCAATACAAGTGAGGTTGCACATTTTCAGTCTTCCGTGAAAAACCTATCTGGCCATGAGGAAATATTACCTTACTTGAAAAGGTTTTTAGGGTTAGATGCCCTTTCTGTCCCCAATACTTTACAACCTGGACTGGGTTAATTTTATCACACCACATGCATTAGAGAGGCTGTGTACTAAATCTAGAGTGTTTCCTATGCACTGAATCACTTTTTAATTAAAGTTATTGCTTTCCTAAAGAAATTATCATCTCTCTATCTAGAACAGATCCCATTTTAAGCAAAAGACATTGATTTTTTTTTTTTTTTTTTTTTCTCAGATTGCTTATCTTGCTGAACAAGTGAACTTCAGCTGAGAAACCTCATCACTTCATGATGCTGGAAGTTGAGAGATTAGCTAATCCAAGTCTTCTAGGAATAAAGATTGTCACAGTGATGGAGAAGGTGGACTTAATTACCAAGTGCTATCAAGTGCTATTTCTTGCAGCAGACAAACAGTGGCTACACCATCTTTGTCAGCAGCTAGAAATTAATGAGATTTGATCATCGGGGAATCTTTAACTTCGTTAGATAACTAAAGAACAAAATAAATATATAAATTACACTGGCCATTGGGTTTTGTAAGGTTAATTGCTACGTGTGACACTCTGAAAATGTATAGTATTAATAACATTTTTAAATTAATTATTTCTTATTCTGTTTGGCTCTGCTCAACACATAGCTATGTATCCAGTAACACTTCCTCAAAGACAGTGATGCTTTCTAAAATGCCCAGCAATCAACAAAACACACACACACACACACACACACACACACACACACACACACACACACACACACACACACACACACATACAAGGGGGTGCTGAAAAGTTCCTGGCTTTACAAGTACCGTGAAAGAACTGATTGAAGGCCCAATCTTGAGTTCTTTTACAGGGCTTAGAAAAACTGAAGGGCTGCTGTAATAAGTGTGTGAATCTGAGAAGGGAATATGCTGAATAAAATCACAACTGATATCCTCCTGTATTTTCTTTTATCCAAAGCCAGGAACTTTTCAGCACCCCCTCATATATATGTATATGTGAGTGTGTGTGTGTGTATATATTATTTTGCTTAGGCATTGCAATGCTAACAACCTGGTGTCAGAACTCAGTATACATATGTTTCAGTACGAAGCATCAGTTCATACAGAATGGTAATAAGAAATTGGGATAACAAAGGAAAGAGACAACTACATGATGAACTTCATTAGCTTACAGCTGTTTCTGCAATAGGGTACAATGTGCTCAGAATTGAATGCTTTAGTATCACCCTATTGTGAGTTGTGTGTATGTGTATAAAACTATTTTCCTTCACACACACACACACATACACACAAACAGAGGTACAGACATGGCTGTGTGATTAAGAAGGTCACTTCCCATCTATATGGTTTCAAGTTCAGTCCCAGTATGTTGCACCTAAGACAAGTATCTTCTATATTCGCAACCAGACAATTGCATTCACAAGATAAAATACTGGATGTGCTT
>NC_068984.1:119772848-119775348 GCF_001194135.2 Octopus bimaculoides | reverse complement strand
CATGTGTGTGTTTGATGAATATACTCTTTTATATTTATTATGAAGTTTAAATCTGTAGCAATTTTCTACCTCAGTTTGAAACCTGACTGTTTTATTTGCAAGTAGGTGTGTGTGTAAATAAACAAAGCTGATCTTCTGGATTTACTTGTGTGGTCAGCAAAAAGCTGACCAATCAAATTATAAGAAACACGTTCCAGATTTTTGAGTGAAGACATCATCAAAGATCTATCTAGTCAGATTTGTCCTGTAGCTCAATAAAAGAGACCCAATTTCAAAACAAAAGAGCAGAGTTTGACTTGTAGACTGTATTGGAGATTTAGTGGTGTGAGCAGTAAAATGTGATAGTATTGATAGTCTCCACAGTTATGACTGTAGAAATGCTGGGTTGAAAACAGAGCTACCAACACTAACACTCTCTCACTCACCATACCATCTTGACAAGCATATTCCTAGTTTCTTATAGAACACACATTCTTGTGTTATGAATAGTAATTTTCAATGTCCATTGGTTCTCTTTCCTTGGAACAGTTGTGTTTCACATAGGTTATTAACAATAAAACAAATGAAGAGCTTAGAGTGAAGATTACTTTTCTCATTCATCCAACATTTCAAATTCCTTATTGTTAAAAACCCATACAAAGTCATTTATGTCTGTTATGAGATAGAAATCCCTGTGAAGAAAAACTTTGCCTTTCAGTCTGTTAAAGCCAATACAGAATGTAGGAGTAATGTATATAAGGGAGGATTTCATTTACCATTAGTTCTACCTGTACAATGGACAAGCCCTGAAGTAGCAAATGAGAAGACAATAGCATTCTTGGAAGAATAAGAAAACAAGTCTTACAGTTAATGTAAAAAGAAAAATAAATCCCATTCCTTAAATACAATTGAAGACAGCAGAGAGAGAGACCACACACTGGATATGAAAACCTTTTTACACAGACATTTCCTTAAGAATAAGATCTTGGCATAAAATGTACAGAAGAAATCCATTAAATTTGTTGTAGCAAAATAAATGCTACATTACAAATTTTGATATGAGAGATGCCAAACCAAAAAGCCTAAGGATAATGATTTACATTCTTCACTATACAGATGGTAAATAGAGTATTATGATATATATTTCTATCAAATTATAAGAGGAAAAATAGATCCCCCACCACCACCATAATCAACAAGCATAAAACCTTATCATTCCACTAGGTCATCAATAAGAAACCCTTTATTGAAGTTACTAAACAGCAAACTTACTCACACAAAGCTATGACCAGAATTTTTAATTAACCTGTTGTTACTATATTTATATTGAAATACACTGCCTTTGTTTCGATTAATTTTGAAAATAACAAAGAATTTGATTAAATATGTGTGTGTATGTATGTATGTATGTATGTATATATATATATAAAAGAAATTTAGACAGTGTCACGTGACAACTTGCTGGAGCAGCCTGCTGGAGCCTAGCAGCAGGTATAAAAAGGGGAATTTGACAAGACAGTCAGTCGGACGCTGACACTCGATGCTGCATCGAAGAGGCCAGAGAATAGAAGGAAGAAAGAAGACATGCACCCAACACCAGAGCTGAAGACACCTCTGAAAGGGGGGTGCCCCGCCACGTCAAAACGGTAGAGGAGTAGGGGCCGAAATCGGACGTGGTTCCTCCTGATGATGTCTTGAGCTAACTGGATCCTATAAAGGAGCTGTTGTGGTAGCAGACCACGAAACATGGTTGAAATTCTTTCCTATATATATATATATATATATATATATATATATATAAAGGATATAGTTGTGGGGTTAACCAGGGTTTCATGTCCATAAAGCACTTGTCTTTACAGTGTCTCTTTAGGCCCTAATAGCCGGTGGCCTATAATCTCTCTTCAAAGTGAAGCCATCAACCATTAGGGTCTGAAGAGACACTGTAAAGCTAAGTGCTTTATGGACGTAAAACCCTGGGTAACCCCATAGACCAGCCATGACTATCTTTATCTAATTACTTTACTGCTCTATAACTTAGAGCTTGCTTCTCTTCAGGATTTAGGATTTATTCACACACACACATACACACACACACATGCGTGTGTATATAGGCTTCTGTGATTGAGAAGCCAGCTTTGCAACTACATGGCTTTGGGTTCAGTCCCACTGCATGGTACCTAGGAAGAATGTCTTCTGCTATAATTCCAGGCTGGCCAATGCCTTGTGAGTGAATACGGTAGATGGAAATTGTTTGAAAGCTCATCATGTGTGTGTGAGTGAGTGAGTGTGTGTGTGTGTGTAAGTTTGTTCCACACCACTACATGACAACTGATGTTGGTTTGTTTATGTCACCGTTTAGCAAAAGAGACCATCAGAATATGTACCAGGTTTTAAAAAATAAGCAGTGGGGTCAATTAGTTTAACTAAACACTTGCTCCAGCGAGACCATAGTCCAATCACTGAAACAAGTAAGAGATAAGATGTGTGTGTGTGTGTGTGTGTGTGTGTGTGTGTGTGTGTG
>NC_068984.1:119748450-119770950 GCF_001194135.2 Octopus bimaculoides | reverse complement strand
CCAGGCGTATTTTCGTGGAAGATTGGAAACGAGTGACACTGCTTATATGACAGCGATATTTGTTTTACAACTATCACATAATGTCAAGATGAAGAGCCACAAACACACACACATTCACCAGAGCACACACATACATACATGGATGGATGGCATTCCGTCGGTTACGACGACGAGTGTTCCAGTTGATCCGATCAACAGAACAGCCTGCTCATGAAATTAACGTGCAAATGGCTGAGCACTCCACAGACGCATGTACCCTTAAAGAAGTTCTCGGGGAGATTCAGCGTGACAGAGAGTGTGATAAGGCTGGCCCTTTGAAATACAGGTACAACAGAAACAGGAAGAAAGAGTGAGAGAAAGTTGCGGTGAAAGAGTACAGGGTTCACTACCACAACCTACCAGAGCATCATGGAGCTTTAGGTGTTTTTGCTCAATAAACACTCACAATGCTCGGTCTGGGAATCGAAACCACGATCCTATGACCGCAAGTCTGCTGCCCTAACTACTGGGCCATTGCGCCTCCACACATACATACATATATACATATAACAGGCTTCTTTCAGTTTCCAAGGCTTTCACTAGCTTAGAGCTATGATAGAGCACACTTGCCCAAGGTGCTTCACAGTAGGACAGAACCTAAAACAGTGTGATTGGGAAGCAAACATCTTAACTACTGGCCAAGCCCGTGTATGACAGTGACACTTGTTTTACAACTATCAGGCAATGTCAAGATGTAGAACCACAAATGCACACATGCACCAGAGTACACACATGCATACAAATAACAGGTTTCTTTCAGTTTCCATCTACCAAATTCTCTCACAGTAGAGGCACATGCTGTCCAGGTGGGGAATATATACCTCATCAAAACTAGGAAACTAGCACTTATGAGTCAGTATGATTCAAGAAGGTAACATTACCTTTTTTTTAGCGGAGGTACATGGCTTAGTGGTTGGGGTGTTGGACTCATGATCATAAGATTGTGGTTTCAATTCCTGGACCAGATAATGCATTGTGTTCTTGAGCAAAACACTTCATTTCACATTGCCCCAGTCCACTTAGCTGGCAAAAATGAGTAATCATGTGACATCCTATCCAGGTAGAGAAACTGAGAAACCAGGTATGCCAAGGAAACTGAGAAACCATCCCTTATGAGTTGGCATGACTCAACAAGGTAACTTTACTTCTTTTTTCTGTTTTAAATTCTCTCACGAGGTTTTCATTAGATCAGAGCTATAATAGAAGACATTTGCTCAAGGTGCCACAAAGTGGAACAGAACCTGAAACCATGTGGTTGGGAAGTAAACATCTAAACTACATAGCAATGCCCATGTATATTTATACACCGATAAAACCATCAATGCCAGGGTTTAATAATAGAAATAAAGTCAATTGTTCCAAACATGCAAATATCAAAACTTGCAATAACCATCTTACTCAAGATGGAATGGAAAAAAGTTAATACAGAAATTCTATTTTTTATTGTATGTAAGCACGTATGTGTTACACATGCATGTATGCATATGTGTATTTATGTATGTATGTGTGTGTGTGTGTGTACAGATGCATATAAGCCTATTATATGAGTGCATGTGTATGAGTGTATATGTGTGTGTATCTGTAAGTACATAGACACACATAAATAGTACATACATAAACACATATACAAATATATATAGAGAGAGAGTGAAATAGAGACATGTACATACACACACATGCGTGTGTGAGTGTGTGTGTGTGTGTGTGTGTGTGCATATATATCAGTTTATATATCTGATGGCTTCTCACAACGGAGGTATAATACTAATTAATAATTGGTATGCATGTTTCTTTCCGACAGATGTTGAAAATGCATTGCATCGAAACAGCTCATTGTTGATGGCAGCAAAAGGAAATCATGCAAAAGGAGAATAAAATACACTAAGAGGTGAAGGAGTAAAAGTAGTAACACATAGCGAATAAGGAAAGCATGAAATGATGGAAATATATAGCAGGTGAGAAGAAAGCAGAGGAGGGAGGGGGGAAGTAAAGTAAGAGAGGGTGCAGATTTGTAAAAAAATATATATGATAGTTGGTAGCTAATGGAATATTTGCAATATCAGAAATGTGATGACAAGTCTGCTGTGAACTTTTATGCAAGTCCACATTTCATGCTGATGTGTTCCAGGGTTTCCTACGACTGCTGGGTGTTTTGGGGTTTGTTTTTTTTTTACCCCCCTTCTTTTATGTGAGCAATATGGTTTGTACGCTTTTGCACAGACTTGACACCAGCTTTTTCATATCCATACAAGTTCAAAGATATTGGACCAAGCACCAAGTAGCTATTAGTATATTTGTTTTACTACAACTAGGGTAACTCTAGTAAATAAAATATTCTACATCAACTCAGAAGTGTAGTGGTTAGTTCTAAATCACCAATTGACCATATTTTGCTTCTTCTGTGGTTCTTTTTTAATTCACATAAAAAAATGACCAAAAAACAACAGAATCACGTAGGATACCTTTTACCTTTGACTGGCGCTGGGCACAATTTTGAAGAGTTTTAGTAACAAATTGACCACAGTATTTATTTTTGTAATCCTGGTACTTCTTCCGTTAGTCTCTTTTGTCAAACTGCTAAGTTACAGGGATGTAAACAAACCAACAGTGATTATCAAGTGATGGACAGGATAAACATAGACACAAAGACAGACACATGAGTGTGTGTGTGTGTGTGTGTGTGTGTGTGTGTGTGTGTGTGTGTGTGTGTGTGTGTGTGTGTGTGTGTGTGTGTGTATTTATACATACAAGAAGGTGCTGAAAAGTTCATGGCTTTAAGAGTATCACAAAAGGCCTGGTTGGAGGCCCAACCATCCAAGTTCTTTTACAGGGCTTAGAAAAACTGGCATGGTTTCTATGGCTGGATGCCCTTCTGTTGTGGTGAGAGTCATTGACACCCCTGGGGGATTGGAAGAATGGACTAGCCAAACTCTTATAAAGAGAAGCATATTGGGTGAGACAAGAGGTTGGTAGGGATCGATGAGAAGGTGTTTTGGACTCCTCACAAAGTACATCGTGTGAACGCATTGAGTTTACCTTTGCATTGTTAAATTATATATCCAATGTTAGGCAAGTATATAAAAGTGGCAACAAGATATTCAAAGCTTGTGTCAGATGGATATAAAAGTAGTACCTGGCATTTTCCAACATGTTATGGACATTATACTTGCAGTTCAGATTTTGCTGTAGCTTACCTTGACGACATACACATAAAAAATGAATCTTGGGGTCAACAAGCTGAGAATACTAAAAAGGTCTTTAAAAGGTTTAAGTTCAATGAGGAAAAGTGTGAATTTTTTATGTCAAGAATAAAATATCTAGGGCAGATTATTGATGAAAATGGACACAGATCAGACCTGTCTAGAGCGAGTGCAATAAAAAATATGCCTCCCCCAACAAACATCCTGATATTACAAGCATTTTTGGGGCTTGCAAATTACTTCCAGGTATACATACCGAATTTACATGATTTAAAAGCACTCCTGAATAACTTGTTTAAAAAAGACATTAAGCGGGACTAGTTGGACAAATGCCAAAAAGCTTTTGAAGAAATTAAAAACATCTTAACATCAGAATTGTTGTTATCACATTTTGACCTGAATTTAGAAATTGATGTGGCAGCAGATGCTAATGAAAGTGGTATTGGAGCTGTGATTTTATACAAATATGAAGATGGTAGCCTGAAAGCAGTAGCTCATGCTTCATGTTCATTATGGCCAGCTGAGAGAAGTTACAGTCAAATAAAAAAAAAGAGGCATTAGCCATCATATTTACGGTAAAAAAATTCCATAAATTTATACATGGAAGAAGGTTACACCTGCATGTAGACCACCACCCATTATTGTCAAACTATGGATCAAAAAGGGTACCCCCACACATACAGCCAACAGATTGCAACAGTGGGGAATGATCCTACTGAATTACAACTTCAAAATGGAGTATTTGCCATCGAAAAAATTGGGACATGCAGATGGTTTGTCAAGGTTAATACCAAAATACAGTGACCACTAGAAAACACAGTGATAGCAATGTTAAAAGCCGAAAATGAAATAAAAAATATATTGTGCAATGTTGTGCATGAATTACCCATCCATCAGTGCTTACTGACTTCATTTCTTTCAAGCCTTTGCATATTCCCAGTAATCACAGTCCATGTCTCACTACCATGTAGCATAGCTGTTCATACACAGGCATCATACAATCTGCCTTTCATTCTGAGGGAGAGGCCCTTCGTTACCAACAGAGGTAGTATTTCTCTGAACTTTGCCCAGCCTATTCTTATTCTAGCAGCTATGCATTCAGAATGACCTCCCCCACTACTAACTTGGTCACCTAAGTAACGAAAACCATCTACTACTTCTAAGGATCCCCCCCACTGACATTTGAGGGAGTCTATTTTTTGTATATTCCTGATGTTTAATGTACTTGTACATCTGCCAAATGTAAAAACTACTTTCTCTGTTTGTCTTCCAGTGATACTGTTGCACCTCTTATGAGTCCATAGCTTGCACTGGGTGTACCTTATGAAGCTTCTCCGAACCCCTTTTCTACATAGCAAGCCGGGCCAGGGTTCCACAGTTTCCTTCAACCAAATTCACTCATAAGGAATTGGTTGGCCTCACACTTGCCCAAGGTTCTGTGCAGTAGGACTGAATCTGAAACCATATGGTTGCACAGCAAGCTTCTAAACTGCACACTCATCTTTTTTAAGGTTTGGTAGTGGGACATTTCTTTTCTTCTTTATTATATTTTCCCTCCCACCATTTCTTTCAATAATCCATACCTTTAAATTTATATTCATTAAATTTATCTATTGAAACACTTTAGAAAGAAAATTCTTCCCAAATAAAGCAGAAAGAAAAGGGAATGTGAGAACCTTTTATATAAGTGATAACACTACTGTTCTATAATTTGGATTTTACATAGTGAGTTTTGGGGGGATTTTGTTTTGTTTTATTTTCTTACTTTGCTATATAAAAGAAGACAGCTCATAATAATTGTAATTCAAATATGGTGAAAGAAAACAGCAAAAAAAAAAAAAGACTGATAGCAGAAGCATTATTCAGAGGAATTGTGAAAAGGGAAAAGGGATTAAAATTTCAGGTTGATAATTATTGATTTCAAATCCTTGTTTCTGTTGTTGCTGTTGTCATTATCATTATTATTATTATTATTATTATTATTATTATTATTATATGAAACAATATTATCATCATTCATTATATAAAACATTATTATTATTATTATTATATGAAACAGTAAAAGCTCTGAAATGATATTTCTTAAGTTATCATTAAAATGCACAACAGCTTCCCAAACTGGAATAGAATGATTACGTTTTTGTTTTGTTTTTTTGTTTTGTTTTTTTTTCTTTCAGAAAACCCATCCATTTGTGCAAATATTTAATCTTCAGCAAAAATGATGGAACAGAAAAGTTATGCACCCAATATCTTGTGGTATTCAGTCAGTCCCATTACATTCTGATTTCAAATCCTACTTGTGTACACTTTACTGTTCCTCCTTTCCATACGAGATAAAACAAGGACCTGTAATGTACTAGTGAGGGCACATAGACTAGTGATTAAGGTGTTGCGCTCACAATCACAAGATCAAGGTTTCAATTCCCAGACCAGATGGTCCATTGTGTTCTTCTTGTTGCTCCAGTCGATTCAGCTATAAATGAATAACCAGCACTATGAGCTCATCATCATCATCATTTTATTCTTTTATTCGTTTAGTTGTGGCCATGCTGGAGCACTGCCTTAAAGGGTCTTTAGTAGAACAAGTCAACCCCAGGACTTATTTTCTCAAGCATAGTACTTATTCTATTGGTCTCTCAGGCCGTACTGCTAAGTTATGGGGATGTAAACTCACAAACACTGGTTGTCAAATGGTGATGGGGGACAAACACAAACATACACAAACATACACACACACACACATACACACACACACACATATACATACCGACAAGCTTCTTACAGTTTCTGTCAACCAAATCCACTCACAAGGCTTTGGTCTGCCCAAGGCTATAGTAGAAGACACTTGCCCAAGATGTGACCATGCTAGGACACTGCCTTGAAGAATTTTAGTCGAACAAATCAACCCAGTACATAGTATTTTTCTGTAAAGCCTGGCACTTATTCTATTGATATCTTTTGTCTCAGCACTAAGTTACAGGGACATAAAAATACCAACACTGGTTGTCAAGTAGCAGTGGGCGACAAGCAGATACAGAAAGAGCACACAAATAAATAAATAAATATATAGGTATAAGTTAGGATTGTTTAAACATTCAAATGGTAGGCTAGAAGTGTTCAAGCAACTAAGGGATAATTAAATCCGAAGGCGCTCCTGAAGATTACCTGTGTGGGTACCGTCTTTGTTAGAAGGTATCCAGAGGTAGGTAATTTATCGTGTAAACCATAGTTTACACTAAATAAATAAGGAAATATATATATATATATATATATATATATTTTTTAAAACAAAAAGTTAAATTCTGGTCATAGTTACCAAAGGTTTCTTATTCATGAAAGCCACAGCTTTGTGGATAGCTTGTCAGACTCTATCACAAGCCAAACGAGAAGCTGTCCTATATTAGCACAGCCTCCTGCCACCCACCTGTAGTTTTCAAGAACCTAGTGAAGGGTGTAAGCAAGAGGATCTTGAATCTATCCTCTACGATATCTTCAATGCCGCTGCTCTCTACCCTACTACGAAGCACTAGCATCGAGTGGGTTTAAGGATGGCATCTCCTACATGCCAGGCCCTAGCACCTGGAAAAGGATACACCGCAGAAACATTGTTTGGTTTGTTCCACCCTTCTCGCTCAACGTCAAGACTTATGTGGGAAGGATTTTCCATAGATTAATACATAAATATTTCACATGCACACATAGATACCCTTCAACAGCAATAAGTCTTGAAATAAAACTAAATAGTGACACACACACACACACAAAAAAAAAAATATACATTAGGTTTTCATATAGTTTTCTTCCATCAAACTCACTCACAAGGGTTTGATCAGCCTAAGACTATAGTGGAAGATACCTGTTCAAGGTTCTGCACAGTGGGACTAAACCTAAATCATGTGGTTGCAAATCAAACTTCTTAACTAGACAGCCATGTTTGTACCTATTTGCTTTTTGGAGGGGTGGGGGGGGTTAAACAATTTGACAAGCAGTTTTAAGCTTTCCACTCTTTTCAGTAGCTCAGGAAATATGAAAGACCTTGAGTTGTTATCTGTGCTACTTTATCGAAACTACATCCTAACTGTTTTATGGAAAATGATGGAAAGGTATTGCAAAAGAAAATAAATTAAAAAAATAAAATAAAATAAAAAAGCATTTATTTACAATATACAACAAAGTAAAACACCCAAGAAAAAAAAAACATTTTTTGAAACAAAAAAGAAAACTCTTTTAGTTAAGTGAAATAGATGTCACTGGAAAACTCTAAGTCAAAGGAGGAAAGGAGGAGGAGAAGGAAGAAGAAGTGGAGGAGGAGAAGGAAGAAATGGAGGAGGAGAAGGAAGAAAAAGAGGGGGAAGAAATGGAGGAATAGGAGGAGGAGGAGGAGGAGGACGACGACGACGACAATGGTGATGGCGGTGGCGACGGCGAGGACAAAATGATACCATGAAATAACAGCTGAAAATATAAAAAAATAATAATTTCTAACCATATGATTTTTTTCTTTATTTTATGTCTTCTATGCCTTGCATTTTACATTTAACATTCTCATCTTGCTTGAGAGGATCACAGATGGTGGTAATTCTCTCAAGCAACAAATAAACCAAAACAATGAACAAATACATTTTATATATGTATATATATATATATATATATGTATATATATATATATATATATATATATATATATATATATATATATATATATATATATATATATATACACACACAAATGTAGTCATTCATTCATTTTTATGCTAGCATGGTTTATCTCTATGTAATAGAGGCATTTTAGTACAGCCAGGTGCCCTTCCTATCACCAACCCTTTACTTGTTTCCAAGCAAGGTTTAACTTCCTAAAGGCTTGTTATGTTATGGGAAATTGGCATCAGAGCTTAACACTTACATAACTGTGTTGCTCATTCATGATTATTACACAATGTCAAGACAAGGACACACACACACACACACACACACGAGTTTATTTCAGTTCAATGACTGAAACAAGTAAAAAGATAAAAAGATAGAAATGAGATGAAGCTCACTATTTGGCTGTTCCATCCACAAAGAGAGATCAGTAGCTTACAGTAATTTAATGTTTGAGCTAGCTGTCTAGAAAAGTGCTTAATATGCAAATTGATCTATCTGGTTTACTTTGGCCCCTAATACTAATTGGAACACACTCCTAAAGTAGGACAAAAGAAAGTTCACAGTAGCTGATGATGGTTCCAATAAGAATTGAAACATGCATACAATTATGCCCCCTTTTTCTGTTCACAGATATATTGTACAGATGACTTGTTTATAACAGTAAGAACAAGCACTGTTGGCTAAAAAAATCTATAGATATGGTCTATAATTTATTATAGCAATGAAATGACGCTAACACACTTATATTTTAACGTTCAGCCTACCCGCTTAGAAAAGTGTTGACCTCGGCAGAATTTGAACACAGAACATAAAGGCAGACAAAGTATTTTGCTCAGCACGCTAACAATTCCGCCAGCTCACTGCCTTATGGTGGGTTTTATAAACAGTGTGTTCATGGACAGGTGAAAAAAGTACACAGTTGCTGATGATGATTTCAATAAGAGTTGAAACTTGCATACAATTGTTCCCTGTTTTTGTGTCCATGGACATATTGTACAGACGAATGGTTTATAATCATTATAATACATAATGCTGGCTAAAAAAAAAGCTCTTGGTATATTCTTTACTATATTATAGCAATATTACAATCGATGCCCTTTAGGAACAGGCATTCATCATTTTGTTTTGTTTTTTAACCATTAGTTCTCTTCTTTTCCATCTTATCTCTATAAGCAAAATCAATCTATATCTCAATCCTACTATAAGTAAGCTAGCTTTATGAAGCTTGTATTATAGATAGTAAGTCACCCATATCAAGGAATCCCTAAAGCTAACTTCATTTATTATACCATGACAATGGCTTCCAAACACCAATACATCCTTCCTTCCTGGTTTTTCCTATTACGAACATTGTAATTCCATACAATGGTTAAAAAAGTAACTCTATCATTTACAGTTAACTTTCACTATGACTTCTTCTTAATCTTCCGTTCTCTAGCAACAGTCAATATTCTATTATTCAACCAAACCACATTAAGTGTCTATTCCTCCGTTAACAGTATGTCTATACTCTCAGAATAGCTACCAAACCAATACAATAACAATTATCTTTACACAACTTCAGTATGGTCAATTCACCTTTCTACTTCATTCCTACTCTCGACATACATCAAGTTACCTGCACAACAATATCTCTACTACTTGCCCAATTCTTCTTGCTTTTTAACTAACCATTCTGAGATTAATTAGCTAAAATAAGTAGTGTTATTGTTTAATGATGGCTAAGAGTCATCATAACAGACACTTCAAATTTTTCTGCATTGCATATCGGATTTGATAGTGCTTTTGAGATCATATACCCAACTGTTCTAACCAGTATATGAAAACATTAATACCAGAGTCATTATTAAACTGAGTAAAAACGCCTATCAGACAAAATTACTTTTTCTTTCATTCATTTTTGCTAGATGGAATGCAGTTGTTATAAACCACATCTCACCTAAATGGAAATCAGAAAAGAGAATTGATAATAAGAGAGAGAGAGGAAAGATACAAGGGTAGGACTGGTATTCACTGTAAGAACAGCCAACCTGAACACTTTAATAAAGCTCACTTTATTAAAGTGTTCAGGGTAAAGAGTAAGCACAGTGGTTACCAGTGACCTGACAAGAGTTTGATATATCAAATCACTTCATCACACACACACACACACACACACACACACAGCAATGGAGTCAAAAATGAAGGCTTGGAGAATTATTACGTAGTGAATGATGAAAAGAGGGAAAGGAAAATAAGTGAGACACTGACGAATTGCAAGCAAATATATATGATGAAGAGGTGCTCATGCAACTATTTCAATTTCTTTCTTTCAGAAATATTCACCTTGAATATAACATAGAATGATGGTTATAAAACTGAAAGAAATGTATTTGTTCATCAAGGTTATCTGTTTTCTATAATGCTTATGTTAAGCTATGAAAGTCTCTTACTATTAAAGTCATTTGCATAGTTTAAATGTGTCTAGTAACCTAACATTGGTGAACACACAACATTGGTATCAGATAAGTATAACTGTCTTACATCATCTACTGACAAACAGCCATGTCTGAATGAATGCTGTCACATTTAGAACAGAAATAAACGAAGCTATATTTTAGAATATCAAGAGTTGTATTTTCCGTGCAAAGGTTTTGCAAACACTTCTCCCATTTAACCAATGCATTCATGAAAGGTATTTGCCAAAATGATCAAAAGAAAATAGGGAATACAAATTATGAGAATTGCATATTGGTATAACACAAAAAGTGGAAAACAATATTTCAGATGTGTCCCTTTATCAGAGAGGAATCCCACTTTTCAGAGCACAGAAAAATAGTGTTCGATTAACATTTCCAATCTGATTGCTGAATATACATACCATCACTAGATTAGCAGTTCTATGTGTTATTCAAGCAAAATCATGATCAGTTAAAATAAAGAAGGTTTATTGAACCTCTAATATTATGAGAGACTGTTATTTATATCTCATTATTGCAGTTTGTATATATATATATATATTAATCAAAGTGTACAGTATTATATATGCATTATGGCTGATCTTACCAATCAGTTTCGCACTAGAGGTTCAACAGAGTGTTAGTTAACAACTTGATTATGTAACCCTGTGCTCATCAGAGGTAGCTCTTATGGAATGAAATATGGTAACTACTCTCTAGAGATCAGACATAATGAATATATAATACTGTACATTTCAATTAATATGCCCACTCAACTGACAATATACAAATGCATTTTTTCCTGACTTATGAACTCTTAGATGGCTTACATGCATATATATATGTGTGTGTTATACTTTAATATTGGTTTCAAATTTTGGCACAAGGCCAGCAAATTTGAGAGAGGGAATAAGTCGATTACATTGACCCTCAGTGTTCAACTGGTACTTATTTAATCAACTTCAAAAGAATGAAAGGCAAAGTTGACCTCAGTGGAATTTTATCTCAGAACATAAAGTCAAAGGAAATACCTCTAAGCATTTTACCCGGTGTGCTAACAATTCTGACAGCTCACAACCTTGTTATACTTCAATATTCATTGCTAGTTGTATGCATGATTGTGAGGTTAAGAAATTCACTTCCCAATTACGTGGTTTCAGGTTCAATCTTACTGCATGGCAACTTGGGAAAGTGTTTTTGTGAGTCGATTTGATAGATGGAAACTGATAGAAGCCTGCCATATATATATTAATATATGAGTGCATGACATTTGCTTCCTTGTTTTGACATTGAGTGATGGCAGTGAACAAGTGTCACCATCATATAAGTGTTCACAACCAGCCTTCTGTGAAAACATGTCTGGCCATAGAGAAATATTACCTTCCATGGTAACAGGTGAGGGTTTGTGACAGGAAGGGCATCTGGCCATAGAAAATCTGCCTCAACAAATTCTGTCTGACCAATGCAAGCATGGAAAAGTAGACATTAAAACAATGATGATACTACTACTACAGATCATATATCTTTCTCAATACAAACATTAGTATGAATATACGAAGTGCAGGAAAAAAAACATTTCAATAAAATAAGACTGCAACTAGCTTAGCTGAGAAAATGTTAAATATATGCAGATTTGTGTACAGTGTGCAAAGAAGTAGGTTTACTTAACATTATAAAACAAATTTGAATATCACTCTATAAAGGCACAATGGTTCCGGGTTCAGTCTCACTGCATGGTACCTTGGGCAAGTGTCTTCTACTATAGCCTCAGGCCAACCAAAGCCTTGTAAGTGGATTTAGTAGATGGAAACTGAAATAAGCCCATATATATATATATATTTGTATGTGTGTGTTTGTGTTTGTTTCCCACCACTGCTTACATCCCTGTAACTTAGCAGTTCAGCAAAAGAGGCCAATAAAATAAGTACCAGGTTTTAAAGAAAAAATGGTACTGGGGTCGATTTGTCTGACTAAAATTCTTCAAGGCAGTGCCCCAACATGGCCACAGTCTAATGATTGAAACAAGTAAAAAATATGAGATAAAAAGATAAAGCAAACATTGAATGTTGTAAAAACAATATTAGTAGATGTTTAAAGAGGGATGGAAAATACGAAATAGCTAGAAATACTGTAGTATTCTATCAAAAGTGTGCCTGTCTTGAATATTTGGTTCTCAGCACACAATGGATGTAGGTTGAAGGAGTTTTATAAATTCTGTTGTTTATTTACTGAAATTCAAATCTATTCAAACGCAGTTTCCAACGCAGAAGACCAGTCCATAAATTTATCTTTTATCATTTGTTTTTTCACTTGTTTGTCATAGGACTACAGTCATACTGGGGCACCACCTTGAAGGGTTTTAATTGAATGAATTGACCCCAGTACTTATACTTTTAAGCCTGGTACTTATTCTATTTGGTCTCACATCCCGAACCACTAAGTTATGGGGGTGTAAACAAACCAACACAAGTTATCAAGTGGTGGTAGAGAACAAATGCAAACACACAAACACACCTCTATAAATAAATATATATAGGCTGGGCCAAAAGTCACACATCAAAACATTTGACATTTTATTTACATTACATTATTATTATTATTATTATTATTATTATTATTATTATTATTATTATTATTATCATTATCATTAAGGCAGCAAGCTGGCAGAGTCATTAGCAGCAAACTGGATGAAATGTTTGGCAGTATTTCACCCATCACTACATTCTGAGTTTGAATTCTGCTGAGGTCGACTTTGCCTTTCATCCTTTTAGGGTCTACAAATTAAGGACCACTGAAACACTGGGGTTGATGTAATCAACTAGTCTCCTCCCCAAAAATTTCAGGCATTGAGCCTGCAACAGAAAGGATTATTATTATCATTATTATTATGTTGTTCATCTTATACAAGTACATGTGTATACATCATTATTTTATTTATTTCATTCAATTTTAGAAAAATTGAAACGTGTCTTTGATATTTTCAGAGCATATTGAACTTAATTTGTGCATGATTTTTGGCCCACCCTATATATATATATATATATATATATATATATATATGGGAGAATGTACGAAAAAAAAACAACAGACGAGGACAGGTGGTGTAAACAACAAAAGGATGTATTAGTTTGACGCTCGGGAATACAGAAAGTCTTTAACGTTTTGAGCTACGCTCTTCAACAGAAAGAATACGGAGAAAACAAGGAGAAAAACAAGGAGAAAACAAGGAGAAAAACACGGAGAGAAAAAATTGAATATATATATATATCTGACGAGCTTCTTTCAGTTTCCATCTGCCAAATCCACTTACAAGGCTTTGGTTGACCTGATGCTATAGTAGAAGACACTTGACCAAGATGCCACACAGTGGGAATGAACCCAGATCCATGTGGTTGAGAAGTAATCTGTGCCTATTATACAAGAACTTAAACTAAATTCTTTTTTTTCTGTTTTTTGTTCTAAGTAATTCTTTTTTATCATTAGCTCTATCCAATCATTGCCTAATAGAAAAGAATAAGTTTGTTGCAAATAAAAAAAAAAGAAAAAGATAAAAAAAGAAAGAATCTTAACACAAGGAAAACAAAGACATGTTCATATATGTGCAACTGCAGTATTATTCTCTGCATCAAATGCAGTGAAATTTTACACTGCATCATATGCAATGGAATGTTACTCAGCTGCAACAACTGCCTTTTATCAGGTACAATAGACAGAAGTTAATGAACAACTCGTAATTGTAATTCACAACAGACAACTTTCTTTTACTTTTTTTTTTGGTCGCCTTTCACTTGATATTGCCCCCCACCCACAACTCCCAACACCCCCACAACTATCTCAAATATCAATCTTACATTATGGAGATGAAATTAAAATTCACATAAGCTACACACACACATACACACATACACAGGGGAAAATCAACTTGACAAGGGAAGCCTCTATGCAGTTGCTCAATCTGGTAGAAATAGCAGCTAAATCTCCTTCTTCATACATCCTACTCTCTAATAAAGAAAAAATACCACATTTGATAATGAAATCCTAGGTATAAAGGGAACGGGAAGAAGCTTGCTTCCCAACCACATGGGTCTGGGTTCAGTCCTACTGCATGAAACCTTGGGCAAGTGTCTTCTACTATAGCCACAGGCCAACCAAAGCTTTGTGAGTGGATTTGGGAAACAAAGACTGAAAGAAGCCCGTTGTGTATATATATATATATATATATATATATATATATATATATATATATATATATATATATATATATATATATGTATCTATGTGTGTGTGTCTTTGTGTCTGTGTTTGTTCCCCACCATCGTTTGACAACCGATGTTGGTGTGTTTACATCCCAGTAACTTAGCAGTTCGGCAAAACAGACCAATAGAATAAGTACTAGGCTTGCAAAGAATAAGTTCTGGAGTCGGTTTCTTCGACTATAAACCCTTTAAGGCGGTGCTCCAGCATGGCCGCAGTCAAATGACTGAAACAAGTAAAAGAGTAAAAGAATAGAATAAAAAAAGTCAAGTTTGGAATGTCATTGACCATTGGTTACGTTAAACTAGAGATAATTTGGTGCTAAGCAATAAATAAAATTAATAAATAAGGTAATGTAAACTAAAAGACGGATAATATTTGAAAATTAATTTAAGCAGCGGCGGAAATCTACAAGAGCGCGCGCACATACACAGATGAATGAAACCATAAAACTGCAGCAAGACAGAGCTAACAATACAGATATCGTAAAAAGAGATCAACGGTAGACAACTCCCATTATATAAATAGAGTTAATTCCCTTGAACAGATGCCACGCTGACAAAATTTTAAAAACGTAATGCTATCTTTTAATGTCTGTAATATATCTTATATATATATATATATATATAATAATAATAATCCTTTCTACTATACACACAAGGCCTGAAATTTGTGGGGAGGAGGTAAGTCGATCACATCGATCCCAGTACTTGACTGGTTCTTAATCTATTGACGCTAAAAGGGTGAAAGGCAAAGTCGACCTTGGCGGAATTTGAACTCAGAATGTAAAGATGGACGAAATACAGCTAAACATTTTACCCGGTGTGCTAACGATTCTGCCAGCTCAACGCCTTGAGGAGGGTTGGAGGAGGGGAGGATCATTTAACACCCATTGTCCATGTTGACATGGGTTGGACGGTTTGACCAGGGCTGGCAAGCTGGGAGGCTGTACCAGACTCCAATCTGATTTGTCATGGTTTCTACAGCTGGATGCCCTTCCTAACGTCAACCACTACAAGAGTGTAATGAATGCTTTTACATGTCATTTGTGTGACACCAGTATCTGCCACGACTGCAATTTTACTTGGCTTGATAGGTCTTCTTCTCAAGCATAACATAATGCTAAGGTCTCAGTCATTCATCATTGCCTCCATGAGGCCTAACACTCAAAAGGAGTTTTTCGTATGCCACCAGCATCGGCCACTTTGCCTCTGTGAGGCCCAACACTGAAAAGGTGCTTTTTTTACATGCCTCTTACATGACACCAGCATTGGCCATGACAATAATTTCACTTGGCTTAACAGGTTTTCTCAAACACTGCATATCACCAAAGGTCTCTGTCACTAGTCTTTGCCTCTGTGAGACCCAAAGTTCAAGGATCATGCTTCACCACCTCCTCCCATGTCTTCCTGGGTCTACCTCTACCACAGGTTCTCTCAACAGTTAGAAATGAGCACTTCTTTACACAGCTGTCCTTGTCCATGTGCATCACATGACCATACCAGGACAATCATCTCCCTTTCACACTACATCCAATGCCTCTTATGCCCAACTTTACACCCTACATATGTCCTCAGCTGTCACAGCCCATTTTCACTGTCGTATGGTGCTGAGTTTCAATTACTTTTGAAAAGAAGGTGTAAACATATATAAACATCTCTAAGAACATAATAGAAATAAACAAAGACTTCACACAGACCAATCAAGATTTCATGTTTCCAAATTACAGGTCTCTAAGGGGTAATTTTAACCATGAGATTCAAGTAATTTGGGTATGTTTATGAGGAAATCTAATGTCAAGTAATAAAATGGTTTATGATTACAGATTCATCAAACTCATTACATAGACTGTAATCAGTATTGTTTCTTGGGTGAATGAATTTTCTTCTCAATGAATATGTGTTCAGTTCAATATATAGATTTTTGCTGTAAAGACTGGGATAAAACTAAATGCTTATTTTGGGTACTACTGATGTTCATCATTTGGTTATGCTACTTGCATGCAATTCCATGTCTCTCTGTTGCCATCCAATTTGAATCAGGAGCTTGAGTCACAGCAAATCTTTCATTAGTTGATTAAGCAACTTGGATGCTGCGCCTACAGATGCGTTGCAGTAACTCCCTTGATAGAGCTTGGTGATCCTGACAAGGATTCCTCTAATCAGCATCAATGTAAGAAGCACAGTTGACTCAAGTGAGTTCTTCTGTTGCCTCTTCACAATCCACCATACTGCAGTCTCATGACTTTGCTGTGTTCCTCACAGGGTGGTTGAACAGGTGTTATGCCTTGCAAAGGGCAGCTTGTAACTATGCAGGAAACAGTCATCACTCCATGAGATATTTTCAAAATACTTGCAAAAAGTTTTATTAGTGATCCATAAATTCTCCCTTTCTACTGAACTTTTTAACATTACTAAGGGAAACGAAAGAAATATAGCATCTATGTCATTAGAAGGCTCCCCCAATTTGGATATAAGAATCAGCTCCAATGTGCAACAGAGATGACAAGCTGGAAGAACGAAAAATAAATAAATGAAACTTACATTAAAATCATTCCGGAAACTGGCAGCAATTTTCTCGAAGACTGAAAGATGTTCTTTAGCCTCTGAAACCAATTACAGACTCATTAATTTGTTATGAAATATTAGTTTCAAATTTTGGCACAAGGCTAGCAATTTGGGGGATGGAATAAGTCAATTACATCAACCCCAGTGTTGAACTGGTACTTGTTTTATTGACACCAAAAAGATGAAAGGCAAAGTCAACCTCAGTGGAATTTGAACTCAGAATGTAAAGACAGACAAAATGCTGCTCATCATTTTGCCTGGCGTGCTAATGATTCTGCCAGCTCGCCATGCAAATTTATTATGAAATATTAATATCCCTAGACATTTTGTAATAACAGAAGACATTAATATATACACTCCCTTGATGCCATAACCCCAGGTCAGCTCTGACCAAGAGCATTTCAGCTGTGATCAGCCCACCTTTTTACACTACAATGTAGTCCTAATGTATCCAGGACTGCATTACCTAATGCCCCCTTTTCCTTAAGGTGATAGGGTGTGATAAGAGTAAAATTAGGTATTTATATAAAGCAGATCCAACAACTATGTAGAGATTTCATTGTTTGTTTGAAAATTCAATATGGTAGCATAGCTATTCTTGGTTATTCTTCAATTTATTTGTGGATTCTTCACAAAACAAAACAATTCATAAAATAGCTGAGAAAGAAAATGCTATAGGCCAAAGATAATGAACTATTTTAACTTGGCATATCACAATTTTAATTTCTTAAATAATCCTGCTGTTGGAGTGATAACTGACATATATATATTAAGTTTAGTTTTAAGTAAATGTTTATAGACAAGCTCTTTATAACAGGATACCACAGGGAGGTTTTTTTCAGTTCACCGTGTGTCACCTAAAAATCCATGGTGTCACTGCTGATCTTTTGTCATAAGCTGAACAATGAAAGATTTGACAGAGTAACTTGTTTGCATGAAATTTCATTTCAATTTGGGAAAAAGAAAACTTTTATGAAGATTTTTCTGATGTGGCTACAGACATATGGGTAGAATTGCTTGAGTGAGCCACAAGATCCCATAAGTACAAGTATCTCAAATTAGGAAGAACATCCACTGAAGATTATCCCAAATCTGAATCACTGAAAATCATTGCCTAACAGTCTGTTAAGTTTTTGAAGATGTAGACATCTATAAAAGTTTGTGTCAAACATTTTTTTTAGATGTTGCATCATATTGCTGCAAATTTCATGATCTGAAACATTTTAATTTTACTCTGAAGAGAAATGGCTTTGATTGAAATATCAATACCCTTATTTCACTCTACAACTTACTTACAGAAGTACTTTGTTATTTTCTTAATCTGATGATAAAATATCAAATTTTCTCTGAGTTTTCAAGATGAAGAATTTATCAGTATTATTCATTCATTTGTTTTACTTGGTTAAATTCTTGTAACATTGAGGCATTGTTTTACAACCAGATGCCCTTCATATCATTAACCCCAACCTGAGTTTCAACTAAAGGAGCAATTATGACATATCTTCAAAGGCACAAAACAAATAACTTTCAAAGATGCAAACAAGTGCAGACACACATGTGCACACACACACAAACACCTCTCTCTCTCTCTCTCTCTCTCTCTCTCTCTCTCATATATATATATATAATCATCATCATCGTTTAATATCCGTTTTCCATGCTGGCATGGGTTGGACGGTTTGACTGAAAACTGGTAAGCTGGAGAGCTGCACCAGGTTCCACTCTTTTTTTGGTATGGTTTCTACAGCTGGATGCCCTTCCTAATGCCAACCACTCCAAGATATACATATATATATATATATATTGTCCAACCTGTACCAGCATGAAAAACAGACATTAAATGATACACACACACACACACACACACGTGTATGTATGTATATATGTAATAGGCTTCCTTCAGTTTCTTATTTCTTTATTGCCCACAAGGGGCTAAACATAGAGGGGGACAAGCAAGGACAGACAAAGGGATTAAGTCGATTACATCGACCCCAGTGTGTAACTGGTACTTAATTTATTAACCCGGAAAGGATGAAAGGCAAAGTCAACCTTGGCGGAATTTGAACTCAGAACGTAACAGCAGACGAAATACCGCTAAGCATTTTGCCTGGGCGTACTAACACTTCTGCCAGCTCACCACCTTCTTTCAGTTTCTGTCAACCAATTCCACTCACACAACAAAACTTTGGTTGGCCTGAAGCTATAACAGTAAATATTTGTCAAAGGTACAATACAGTAGGACTGAACCTGAAACCACATGGGTGTAAAGCAAACTTCTTAACCATACAGCTAGTGTTGCACCTATTATACACTGATATGTTCACACTGTGTCCTCATCTTGTTTGTTATATCTAACCACCTTGGAATTTAATAAAGGTCTTGGACACAAATTCTGAGAACATTACCAAATATGACAGGCTCTTAAAGAAGACCAGAGTGTATAATGGCTGAAATATTGTAACTATAGCAACCAAGATGGAGACACTAGTCTGACAATATCAGTGTATAATAATGATAAAATATCAAATGAAAAATTTATTTACCACTATTTTCATAAAGCAATATCAAGGTATAAACGTTTGGCAAGCTAACTATTTTGTCATAATTCTCTTCAACCAGTTCAGCAGCATATTCCCGTTTCACACGTGAAAAGTCACCTTTCATTGCTTTTGCAATAGTTTTTATGACACCTTCTACAGTATGATCTTGATCAGAACTGGAAAGAGAAATGACAATAATGAATGGTATGAATTTATGAACTCACATGGAAGAACAAACAGTCAATTGAATCTGAATTTACTTTACCATTTGCCAAAAAAATAAAAACAAAACAAAAAGTAAAAGAAAAATCAAAAGAAAAGTTGACTGAGTGGAATTTGATCTCACCATGTTGAGAAGTAGAAGTAAATACTGCATGGTATTTAGTCTAACAAGTGATCAGTTCAGTCAATCTTTTGTTTTAGCAATGATACAAAAAAACAAAACAAGAAATTCTAATAAAATATCTAGATCTTCACATAAATAAAGAAAAGAGGAAATTGAAGTTCAAAAGAAAAAATAAAATACAGCTTAGTCAATTTTAGACAGAGTAATGACCCCTTAGAAGCAAATTCTGCTTCACAGAAACAGTTTGTATCATCCATCACTTAATCCCAGTTCTAACAAGACACATCAACATTTGTTCATTCACCTCATAAATGATGACAAATGTAGTTGGGCCATACACAACATTTAGGTATGGATTTATAACCCTAGTCACTTAGGAGCCCTTCCATGGTTGCTTGACTTACTAGAGATAGTAGCCAGATTTCAAATTATACTTTACCACTTCGAAAAGCTGAAGACACATTAGATAATGTAGTGTTAGGAGATGTAACACCTAAAATAAGGATGATATGGCTATGGTTGAAATGCCTTTCACCACTGGTCTGCTCAGTTCAGGCTTACCTAGGATTAAACAACAACAATACACACACACAAACAAACATTAGTTGAAACTATAAAGCCATTACTCATGTTTCCACATGCAAGAATGCTTTGTCAGACAGCAGCTCTGATGGTAGCTGTCATCTAACAAAGCATGAATGCTTTTGTTAGATGGCACTTTTGTTAGATGGTGCCTACCCTTATAGCTACCATCTTGCAAAGCATTCTTGCACACAGAAACTCATGAGTAACAGCTCTAGGGCTTCAGTCAAATGAAATAATTATACTATATTCTATGACATGTATTAAGTACTTCTAATTATCATATCAATATATAGGTTTCTGTAAGAAGCCTATGAAAATTTAAACATTTGGGGCCAAATCAGATTGTTTTGAATATAATAATATATAGATTATTATATTTGAAAATGAGCGGCCTAGTTGTTAGGGTATTGCACTCACGATTGCTAGATTATGGGTTTGATTCCCAGACTGGGTAGCACATTGAGTTCTTGACGAAAACACTTTATTTCATGTTGCTCAGTCCACTCAGCTCTAAATGGATAACCCTGTGATGGAATAGTCTTCTGATCAAGGAGAATGTTGGCCTGCTCACCTAGCCAGTAGGGTTGTATTATTTGAAAGCTAAAACAATGCAAAGCATACTGTGACCAGTGATGTCTAACAACATCTGATAGTTTGATTAATACCATTATATATCAGTGCTAGTGCCACGGGAAAGGCACTCAGTCCAATCTGTGAAGTGGATGGCATCAGGAAGAGGGTCTAGCCATAAAAACCATGCCAAAACAGACAGGAGCCTAGTGCAGTCCTCTGGTTTGCCAGCTCTTATCAAGCCATCCAACCTATGCCAGCATAGGAAATGGACATTAAATGATGATGATGGTGGTGGTGTTGGTGGTGATATAAATGTTTTTATGTCAAGTTATATATAAAAAGAAACATTAAACTGAATGATTACTCAATACTTTTGAGTAGAAATCTCCTTTAAATCACACTCTACTGTCTTAATACAAAAAAGGACATTGGATGTTGTAGTTCCAGATATAATATATTAAAAAATAGGATGGAAAACCATAGTCCATAGATCTGTCTTCATCAAGGTCAACCTAAGGTTAAATGATGACAAAAATGATCACAATAACTGTTGCTTTGTAATAGTTATTGTCTAAATATCACAATGGCTATTGAACAATCTTGATAAATTCTCCAAAGTAACAAACTAATCCACAGTCTTTGTAACTGTTGCTGTTAAGTGTCTGTCTGTTGAACTGTATTAAATTAGGAAGAGAATGATTGCTAAAAATAAAAGTAACAATGTTTGTTATGTTGTCCTCTCCAATACCAAAGAACAATAGCATAACCAAGATTCTAAACATCACAATGTCTGCTGCACCATGTTGCTATATATAGAAAATTCTGCTGCACCACTGTTCTAAAAATATAACCAATGCTTCACAGTCCTGTTAAATATTTAGCAGCAACATTTACAAAGATTGCGGATTAGCAAGTAACTTAGGAATAAGACTGTATATCCGGAATAAGCACAAGCATGGCTGTGTTTGCTTCCCAACCACATCATCATCATCATTTAACATCCGTTTTTCGTGCTGGCATAGGTTGTACGGTTTGACTGAAAACTGGAAAGCTGGGGGGCTGCACCAAATTCCAATTTGATTTGGTATGGTTTCTATGGCAGGATGCCCTCTGAGAGTGTAGTGGGTGCTTTTTACATGCCACCTGTTTCAAATTTAGTTCCACTGCATGGCATCTTGGGCAAGTGTCTCCTGCCATAGCTGCAGGTCAACCAAATCACATTGAGTGGATTTAATAGAAAGAAATAGAGAGAAGCCCATTCTGTGCACATGAGTGTGTGTGTGTGTGTGTGTGTGTGTGTGTGTGTGTGTG
>NC_068984.1:119729082-119748324 GCF_001194135.2 Octopus bimaculoides | reverse complement strand
GTGTGCATGTGTGTGTGTGTGTGTGTGTGTGTGTGTGTGTGTGTGTGGATGTCGCTGTCTCCTTTCTTTGATATCATGCAATAGTTGTGTAAATGAGTGACCTCATCATGAAAGTGGTGTCCTTCATTTCTGTTCTGCCGTAAAAACGCATCTGGTCATGGAAAAATATTACCTTGGTTGGAAACAAGGGTTGGCAACATGAGGGGCATCCAGTCATAGAAAAATCTGTCTCAACAAATTCCACCTGACCCTTGTAAGCATGGAGAAATGAACGGTAAAAACGATGGTGGTGGTGGTGGTGACAGAACCAAATCTTCCAATGTGACCTCCTTTTATTAAGACAGCAAAGTGAGTAGAATGCAATTTAATGGAGATTTGGCTGCCTCATTGGCTCTTGCAGTCTGCTATTGACTACTGTTGTAGCTTTTGTTTAGCTGCAGATCAACCATCATCAAAAAACATGTGATCAAAAGCGTATCAGTAATGATAATCTTATTTTGATCAAGTTTGGTTTTTTGGGGGGTTTTTCTGTTAGGGTGGAGGTCAGACAGAATAATGTTGACTTCATTATTGAATGAATTCATTTTTAAGATGACAAGTATTGGTGCTGGTGTCACATAAAAAGCACTGGTGATGGTAAAGAGTACTGGTGCTGGTAAGAAAAGAGTACTGGTGCTGGTAAGAAAAGAGTACTGGTGCTGGCAAGAAGTAAAAGAAACACTGGTGCTCGTATCATATAAAAAAAACACTGGTAAAGGTGCCAAGTCAAAAGCACCCAGCACATTCTGTAAAGTAGTAGGCATTGGGTATGGCATCCAGCTGTAGAAACCAAGCCAAAACAGATTATGGAACCTGGTGTGGCCACTGGCCTTGCCAGCTCCTGTCAAGCTGCCCAACTTAAGCCAGTGTGGAAAATGGATGTTAAATGATGATGATGATGATGAGAGTATAGTTTGAAGGAGTTCTGACAACTAATTCTAGCAACTCATGTAACAACATAAAGACTCCTTCATTCTATGTTAGTGTGGAGGCACAATGGCCCAGTAGTTAGGGCAGCGGACTTGCGGTCATAGGATTGCGGCTTCGATTCCCACACCAGGCATTGTGAGGGTTTTATTGAGCAAAAACACCTAAAGATCCACAGGGCTCCGGCAGGGGATTGTGGCGAACCCTGCTGTACTCTTTCACCACAACTTTCTCTCGCTCTTTCTTCCTGTTTCTCTTGGACCTGTATCTCAAAGGGCCAGCCTCGTCACACTCTGTGTCACACTGAATCTCCCCGAGAACTAAGTTAAGGGTACGCATGTCTGTAGAGTGCTCAGCCACTTGCACGTTAATTTCACGAGCAGGCTGTTCCGTTGATCGGATCAACTAGAACTCTCGTCGTCGTAACCGACGGAGTGCCAACACAATATCTATGTTAGTTCACAGAGTGGTGGAACAATCATTATTTAGCAGACATTCTTCCATATCTAACCAAGCTGTGTTAGTCATACTTTTATAATCTAACAAACCAATATTGCTGTCATTCTCAGATGTCTGGCACACCAATAAAGAAGGCTATGTTTTGCTGAGTAGGTCAGCATGGCAATTATCTTGCACTTTAATACAGAAATATAACCAATGTTCTGTAATAACTACCAAGGATGCAACAGTGGGTTTTCTAATATATTGTCTGGCAGTTTGACAATGATTTCTCAGAATTTAGCAAAGCAGTTCAACAAACAAGCAACTGTTAATGATAACATTATAGTCAATCATTTATAAAGGTCTATTATCATCATTATTCAGTTTCTTTTATACCAATCAAAATTTAGGCACATAAGTATGATAATAGTAAACACTTTTATTTTGCTGATTCATTAAACATCAATCAAAGATTAAGATTAATTAGCATTACAGAATATAATACAGTGGTTCTCAACCGGGGCCCATATGGCTCTTGAGGGTCCATATAGGATTATTTTGCAGGGTCCACACAACAAAATAGTAAATTGAGGATCCACAATAGTATTTTAAGGACCCCTGAAAAAGTTTTGCTTTAGATGTATGTATTGGTATGTATTGCCAGAAGCTAGGTTTCTTTCTCTAACATTTTATCTAATTCAATCTGCATCAGATAATCTATGAAAAACCAAATAGGAATTTTGAAAGAAGTTTCTATAAAACTAGTTTTTAAACATTGAATGACTATGGGGGTCCACCAGAATAAAATAATAATCAAAGGGGTCCATAGATAAAAAATAGTTGAGAACCCTTGGTTTAATAGAATACTTTTCGAAACTATGATGATAATATCATTTCAGCTCAGAATGTTCAGTTGGAAGAACTAAGGGTTATTTATTTGTCAGAGAATGAGAGGCAGCCGTGTTGGTGTGAATGGGGATTAAGTTTATACAATTAGAGAAACTAGCTAGTATCTTCAGCCAACCCTTTCCTCTATTGTTGGGGAGAAGGCTGTGTTGATGAAGGTAGACCATGAATCTGTACATATATGTGCAGACCTGGGAAAAAGCTTTTTGAAGTAGACTTGCAGTTACTCATGCATGCAAATCTGCCTTTTCCAATGATGTTATCAGTAGTTAGAACATTGGGCTCACAATCATGAGGTAGTGAATTTGATTCCTGGACCAGGTTGTGTGTTGTGTTCTTGAGCAAGACACTTTATTTCATGTAGCTCGAGTTCAATCAGCTGTAGAAATGAGTTGCGACATCACAGGTACCAAGCTGTATCAGCCTTTGCCTTTCCCTTGGATAACATTGGTGATATGGAGAGAGAAAGAAGGCTGGTATGCATGGGCAACCGCTGGTCTTCCATAAACAAATTTGCCTGGACTTGTGCCTCAGAGGGGAGCTTTCTTCTTGCAATCCCATGGTCAAAGGAGGTCTTTTATCCAAAGGAAAGTCTGCCAACTTTGAGCAATACAGCTTGGCACCAGTGTCACCACAGGTGTTGCTGCCAGAATGCAAAGAACCAAAACAGATACCGGAAGTCATTTTGTGCAACCTTCTAATTTCATTTACCATTTAGCATCCAATGAAAAGAAGTAACAGCTTCCAAACTACCTTTAACAAATGAATTGTCATATTGGTAGTCTATTGTTCTATTTGTTGTTATTCAGCTCCTGTTCAGATGTTTAGCCTTGAATCAAGCTCTGTTATCAAGGCATTCCAACCATGACAGCCCTGTCTCTTATTCAGAAATAGTGGTATCTAGGATTATATTGTTTTGTACACTATTATTTTCAATTTTTGTTTTTTTTGTTTTTTTGCTTTTTAAAAAATGTAAAAGAGTGTGATGTTAGGTACTAATGGATGTGTTTCTTACAAACAAAATAATCCTACCAAGATACAACAACATCTTGATTCAACACATAATTTCACACCAAGAATTTTGCAAAACATACACAAAAACACCATTAATTCTTTGGCTCCTCACTGACACATTATCACTTCAACAAAGCAGCAAGTTTTCATAACTACATACATAATAAAAATAGGCAGCCATATTTTATAGAATAAAAAACAACTCTAGTAATACATAAAAGAATATACTTATATGAAACTTCCAATATCAAGCAGTATCCAGCAAAGATAAAAACTGTCCATCTCATCCATATTCCATTTAGTTATTTTCAACAGTCTATAAAATACTGTAATTAACAAAAATTTCCCATATCTCACAAGGAAAAATCTGAAAATAACTTCAAAAAGTAGTTTTCTACTTATCTAACTAATAGTAATAATACCAAGCAAGGCATCCTCTTCTACATGGACACTTGACCTGCTATAAATAGCAACTAAATCTCCCTCGAATCACACTCTAGTGTCTTAAAAAACTTGATAATGTACTGTATACTGCAGATATTGCCAGACACAAGAGACAAAGGTTTAGATCTTCAGGCCTCTGGGCCTCCCTGACTTGCTCTACAATTGCAAGACTTGGACAATGTCTGGAGCCGTTAGGGACTACCTGAACTCCTTCAGTACCAGTATGTTTTGCAAGATTATGGGCTCCCTTTGGTCAGATTCTGAATCCAATCTACAACTATATGCAGAAACTGTGTCCTGTTACTTTTTATGATTCAGGAGCATCAGCTTAGCCCACTTGGTCATGTTGCTCGATTTTCTAAGTTGTACCCTGCATACCATAATCTTTTTTCTGAGAAACCAGCAGTGGTGATGGCTCATGTTGACCCGACCTCATGGTCACAGTGGGTGAAGAAGTATTTTGCAGGATTATTGGTTACCATTGGTCAGATTTCAAATCCAGCCAACAACTATGAACAGAAACTAAAATGTGTCCTATTACCTGTATGATTCGGAAGTGTCAGCTTGGAATGTTTTGTGATGCTGTTCCAAGTTGCACACTACATTCTGAGTTCTCTTCTCTGAGAAACCAGCTGTGGTGACCACTCATGTTAGTCGGCCACATGCCTCATGGTCACAGTGGATGAGGAAGTATTTCATGGAAACTGTCTGGGACATTACTGCTCAGAGGTTTTCCCAGAACAACTTGAACAGATACCAACAAATGATGGATTCAGTTACATGCTGCAATGGTGCATGCCTCCATATCTGACTTGACCTGTATAATGTAGTCCTAGAAACCAAGAACTGCTCTACATAGTCATCAATGCCATCACCATAAAGGAAGCATTCAGCAAATTCTCAGATACTAGATAAAGCCACCATCACTACAGCTGCCAGCAACAATGAAATTTTTTTAAAACATTGGATGACTAGGGGGTGTCAATCCAAGTAAAAAAAGGGGGTCTGTAGGTTAAAAAAAATGGTTGAAAAGCACTGATCTAGACAAAACATAGTCATTTGAGAACTAAGTTAGTCGGGGTTGGTTATAGGATATGAATTTCAGTCTTCTTAAATGACTGTTTGGTATCCTGTCCACTCAACCATCTACAATATAACAAACATAGTACTTCCTTCCAAATTTTACAAGTGAAAGTTCAACAAAAGAAAATTAACATAAATTTCAACTGTGATGGTAAAATAAAATAGTCTTGACTTATAAATTATTTGATGACCTCACTGCTGCTCATGCCACATAAAAAGCATCCAGTCCATGCTGTAAAGTGGTTGACATTAGGAAGGGCATACAGCCATAAAAACCATGCCAAAACAGACAGTAGAGCTTGGTACAGTCCTCTGACTTGCCAGCTCCTGTCAAACACTCCAACCCATGCCAGCATGGAAAGCAGACATTAAATGATGTTGATGATGGCAATGATATTGAATTCAAAGAAATGGAAAGAGGAAATTACACCATAAATATACTTAATGTGAAAGGTAGTTATTATGTCAGAAAAAAAAAATCAATAAAAATAGTTCCACAATATTTACAAGATTAATATTTATACTTTGCTGGTGGTATTAATAAATTCAAAATTGCAACCACAGTTTGCAATCACAGACTTGTTATATAAAGATGGTTAGTATGGAGGTGTCAAGTCTCAATTTTCCAATGATGAAGATTCAGTTGTTTGCTTAACTGAATTACCTGCTCTTGAATTAACATATAAGTGTTTGACCATTCTACATACACACCCTTAACTTTTAGCATTCAAACCAACCATATGCACACAACTAGCCAGATCCAGCCTCTCACACCTATTCTACAATGTCAATGTCATTGAAATCTTGAAGTTATGAGACAATGCATCACCATCATCATCATTATCAACATTTAACTTCTGTTTTCCATGCTGACATGGGTTGGACAGCTTGAAAGAAACTGGTAAGGCCAGGAGCTGCACTAGAATTCCAGTCTCCTTTGACTTGGTTTCTATGGCTAGATGCCCTTCCTAATGCCAACCAGTTTACAGTGCACCAGGTGCTTTCTACATGGCACCAGCACCAGTGCTTTTTACATGATTAAATTAAAACAATCTAAACAAATAAGTGTTATATTTGATAGAGTAATTTGAATGATAAAAAGTTAACAATTTGGAAACAGAATCAGCATGATACATGTGTGTCATATCTATACCTTTTGAATTACAGGTATAATCCACTCAAGAACTTCTATACAGTTTCTGTCTCTCCAGTTTCATTCACAAGTTATGGGTCAACCTGGGACTATAATGACATTTGCAGTGGAATTGAACCAAAGCCCTTGTGGTTGCAAAGCGAACTTGTTAACCATTCAGCCAAACTGCTCCCACAAATGGCAACTTTTGTTGGCAACAAAGTGAAGGAAAGATTGTATGATGCACAATCCAAATAAAGGAAAGATTGAATGATGCATGTGTACAAACTTCAATGATAGACGGTAGTGAGGTGTGAGCTCTGAATGCAGAGGACATGTGAAGGCTCGAGAGGAACAAAACTAGTATGCTCAACTGGATGTGTGATGTCAGTGAGCATGTGCACCAGAGCACTGGTGTATTGAGAGAGAGGTTGTGCATAAGAGGAATTATATGTAATGTGCAAGAGAGGAGACTGCATTAGTTTGATTATGTGATGCAGATGGATGAGAACAGTTGGATAAAGAAGAGTTGATCAGTTAAAGTGGAGGGAAGTTGTGGAAAAGGGAGACTCAGCAAGACATGTGACGAAGTATTGAAGCCCGATCTCAAAATGCTGAGATTTACAAAGATGACAGAAGACAGAGATAAGTCGTGCATAGCTGTACTGAAAAAGACCTACCCACAACAGAACTGAGATCTAAAAACCACAGTGCCATGTAAAAAGTGCTGGTGCTACATAAAAAGTACTGGTAATGATGCCACATAAAAAGTACTGGTGATGGTGTCACATAAAAAGCACCCAGCACACTCTGTAGAGTGGTTGGCATTAGGAAAGGCATCCAGCCGTAGAAACCAAGCCAAAAGAGACTATGGAAACAGGTGTGGCCCCTGGCCTAGCCAGTTCCTGTCAAACCATCCAACCCATGCCAGCATGGAAAATAGACGTTAAATGATGATGATAATGATGATGATGAACACTAATATGAAACAACAAAAATGTTATTATATAAATCAAATCATTCTCTTTTGGCAGAGAGAAGATACCTTAGGGGAGTGTTCTTCTTAACACCAATATAGTGGGGTCTCACATATGAACTATAGTGAGTGGAGAATATTGATTAACTGAGATTATCTATACAATTAGAAAACAAAACTTCCTTCTCAGAGTGTTTACAATCTAAAAACACCAAATACGAGAGATAACTTTAATAAGACTAACAGAAATTTTTGAAATTGTGTAAAATACAGAGAATGTTGTATGAGATGGCTTCTGGCTAACAGATAACTGATGACTTAACTGTGATGAAACAGCAACTGAGAGTTGGTAATAATGGAATATTTATCTTGATTAAAATCTAATTTTTTTTTTGTAGTATGAAGTAAATACACTATTAAACTTACTGATTCAATTTTAGATACAGGCTAAGCTTTATATGCCTGTGAAGAATAATAATTTGAACCAAACCCACTCGTAATATCATCATCATCATCCTCCACATCATTAATATTGGATTCAAATTTTGGCACAAGGCCAGCAATTTTGACGGAGGGAGTAAGTCAATTACATTGACCCCAGTGTTCAACTGGTACTTATTTTATCAATCCCAAAATGACGAAAAGCAAAGTCAACCTCAGCAGAACATCCTCATCATTAATATTATCATCATTTTAACGTCAGCTTTTCCATGCTTGCATTAGTTAGAACTCATTGAGGCAGATTTTCTATACCTGGATGCTCTTCCTGTTGTCAACCCTTACCTGTTTCCGATCAAACCCTGAACATCCCGGATGTCATTATGAGCCTTTTCTGTTTACAAAGAGTGTGCAACATGTCAAGAAGCCCAAACATGCCTGTATTGATTGCAGAGCTGTTGTTTTATTCATTCACAGTCTGCAAACATGTAATGGCAAGGAGAAATACTAACTCACTCACACAAACACATGCATACACATATACACATATAAACATACATGCATTGATCAACAGGCTTCTTCAGTTTCTGTCTACCATTTTCAATTCAAAAGTATTGGTTCACCAACAACATCCATGCAGGAGGACCAAACCCTTAACTACATGGTTCTAAAATGAGCTTCTTAACCACACAGCCAAGCCTGCACCTATATATCTTTTATCTTAGTCATGACCATTTTGCATATCTAGGAATACATTGATCAATAGTAATGTGCTCTTTCTTTTCTATAAGAGAATTGATATTCTGAAACCAAGGTGTTGCATAAAAAGCACTGATGTAGGTGTTGGTGCCATGTAAAAAGTACTAGTACTGGTGCCACTTAAAAAGCAACCAGTACACTCTATGGAGTGGTTGGTGTTAGGAAGGGTATCCAGCTGTAGAAACCAAGCCAAAAAAGTCTGTGGAACATGGTGAGGCCACTAGCTTTATCAGTTCCTGTCAAGCTATCCAACCCATGCCATCATGGAAAACAGACGTTAAATGATGATGGTGATGTGGCTTAAGTTAATTTGGTTGTTATCTGGAAATCATCACTACCTGCTGATCTTTCATTCCAGTGGAATCAGTGCAGTTGTATGAATCTACTGTTGGGGTACTCAGTAAACACAGGGAGATATGGTTTGATAGTGCTTATACCTGCATTACCGGCCATTCTGACCAAACAACAACTGTAAGTCAGTCTTCTTACAATCACTAACATCACTAGGGAGAAAAACACGTTTTGTAGGACATTGCTGGGGAGAGAGCTGAATAAGAACTCAATGATATACTCTGATGGACAACTCAACATGGATGTGCAAGGTTTTGGGGGGCTAAATTTGTTGATCTTTTATTTCTCCTTTCTTCAAGAACAACTTGATGTATTGGTGAACAGTCAACAGCAGTGGCGAGCCTAAAGTTGTAGTTGGGAAAAACGTAGCTGACATGAAGGGCTGGAAACCACTGGAATGTTGGGAAAGAGTTACCTATATCATAATGATTGGTACTGGGTGTCAAAATGCTGATATCATGGCTACTGCTCAATGCTCTGTGAACACTCTAAGGGCTATAAAACATGATATGAACAGTTGCAATGGAGACAACAAAGCCATGACCAGCAGAAAGGGAAAGAGCAGACATTCTGACTGATTGACTGCATACCAGAATTCATCCCCACATCTTTGAACAGGACCTTAGCCTTAGGCTCAGTTCAAATGGCTATGTGAAGCTGCTGGAGACTATGGTCAAACCCTGGTTGTAGAGGGTTGCTGCTGGAAGGCCATGTGCATGGCAGCAGGATTTGGTTGCTTACCATACCAAGGCACTTCATAGAAGCTCTTTCATTGACTCATTGCAAGTTATGCATGAGAGAAGATTTATTTTTGGTTTCATTATCCAATATACTCACCCCTTTTCTTTTTTTTTTAAGATGAAAGGGTGCAATTTGAGGGTGATTTGACTGCTGTTTCTACTAGGTCAAGTTCCTTCATTGGCTCATTGCTAGTGATGTGTGGGAAGAGGCAGTGGTAGTCATGACACTAAATTCCAATATAAAATTCTATTAAAAGAACAAACTTTTTTAGGCAGAGAATACTTTTAACTCGCTAGCAACTTTATTTTTCACTCTTCTCCCACTTCCATTCACTAATCAATCAATCAAGAAAAGCAAAACTAATCAGAAGAATATTCCAAGCCAGTAAATACAGCACACTCCAGAGATCAGATTTCTGCTTGATAGCTATAATAGTAAAGTTTAATTTCAGCAATCGATCATGTCAGTTCCCTGCTTCCAGAAAAATCTCTGAAATGGCATCAGGTATCAATTAGATTTCTACTGAATCAGAACAACAACAATAAAAAAAAAAACAGGCATTAAAACTGTTGACAACAAAATCTCTCTCTCTCTCTCTCTCTCTCCACAAACATACACACACATGCAAAGTGAAGATTGTATGAAGCGCATCCAAGAAACAGGATGCTGCCTGGCTATGAGATATGAGCATTAAATTCCGAAGATCTGCAAGAGGCTGGATGAAAATGGATTGATTAAGATTTGATGAATGTTCAAAGGCAAAGCATTGGTGATTTAAGAGAGTCACTAAGCATTAACTATTTAGCATTTAAACTGACCATATCCAGTACAAATATTGTATCTGTTTTATGTCCAGACTGGCCACATCTGGCCTCCCACACCAACCTTGCAATGTTATTCTAAAAATATCAAATCACATCAAGAAGACCTAACCTCCACAGCAGAATTGTGCCACATAAAAAGCACTGGTGCTGGTGCCACATAAAGAGCATTCGTGCTGGTGCCATATTAGAAGAACTGATGCTAGTGCCACATAAAAAGCACCCAGTACTCTGTAGTGTGGCTAGCATTAGGAAGAGCATCCAGCTATAGAAACCATGCCTGAACAGACAATGGAGCATGGTACAACCTCTGACCTTACCAGCTCCAATCAAACCGTCCAACCCTTGCCAGCGTGGAAAATGGACATTAGCTGATAATGATGACATCATCATAATCTTGAAGCTTTGAGATAATGCATGATTAAATGAAAACAATGTGAATGAATAAGCATTGCAGTTGTCAGAATAATCTGAATGCTAAAGGGTTAAAGACATTGGCTGTTGTGTGTAGGTGAGGCAACTTTCTTGTAAGATACATGCAAAGCTGATGGACACAATATTTGCAGATTGAAAAGTGTCATCCACTTTTAGAAGATAAAACAATTATGGAAGACATAGGAAGAAATGATAATGCTGGGTCTCAGGATATTGGGTCACACAAGCAAAATGACACAGGGTCAAGAGAGGAATGGTGATATGCTGAACTGCCAATTTGTCCAACTCATACAAGCAAACACAACAAACACCATGTTGGTGGTGGTAGAGATGGTGTTTGTGGTAGAGTGGTAGTGAAGATGATGATGATGTGATGACAGTGATGGTGATGGTGGTGGTGTGATGGTTGTTGTCATGGTGGTGGTGGTGGTGGTGATGATGACAGTGGCAGTGGTGACTATGATAGTGCCAATGGTGATGATGTTGATGGTTGATGGATGATGTAAGTGATTTATATAAGCGGAAAAGAGGAAATATCTGGAACAAAAAACAAGCATGAAATTTTTTAAAAAAAAGGAACAACAAAGACTTACATAGTTGGTGATTCATTGCCTGGTTCATAGTAGACAATTGATGGATACTCAGTGACCCCGAAACTTTTGATAAGTTCAGAATCAGTAACATAGCCAAAATAGATCTGTGGATCAGAGTGGAAAGATTGGGATGCTGCCAGAAATTTAGGATATTCAATGTCGCACTGCACGCAGTCTACAGATAAAAAAAAGAAACAAAAAATCAAATGACCAACAGTTATAAGAAGAATGGAATTAATCTAAGTAACAAAATTGGTGTTGCATTTTGGAATTTAGTTGAGGGAAACTGAAAGAAGCCCATCATTAGTTCAGCCCCATAAGTAGAAAACACTTGCCCAAAGTGCTGCCCAATAGGATTGAACCTGAAACCACATGGTTGAGAAGCAAATATCTTAACCACACAAGCATGCCTGTGCCTTTTTAAAAGAAACACCATATTGTCATTCTATTTTTACATGCTTGCATGGTGCAGATGGAATTCATCGAGGCAGATTTTCTATGGTCAGACACCCTTCCTGTCACCAAATCTCACTTGTTTTCAAATAAGGTAATGTTTCCCCTTGGCTGAATATGTTTATATGGAAGACTAGATATGAATAACAGTGGCAGTATGATGGTGACACTTACTTACAACCATCACTTAATATCAGAACAAGGAGACACAAATACATACTCATATACTAATGGACAGACATAGATTTAACAAGCTTCTTTCAGTTTCTGTCAACCAAATCCTGCCTTGAAGGGCTTTATGTTTTTTTTTTAAGTCAAACAAATCAACCCAAGGGCTTATATCTTAAGCCTAGTACTTATTCTATCGGTCTCTTTTGCTGAACTACTAAGTTACAGGAACATAAACACATCCAACACTAGTTGTCAAGTGGTGATGGAGGGACAAACACATACACATTGATATATATATACACGATAGGCTTTTTTCACCTACCAAATCCACTCACAAGCTTTTGGTTGGCCCAAGGCTATAGTAGCTTTCCCAAAGTGCTACACAGTGGGACTGAAACCGAAACCATGTGGTTGGGAAGCAAGTTTTTTACCACACAGTTATGCCAAATTTATTGTTCTTTGTCCATAAGATAAGGTATCCGTGCTAAACAGCTAAGGAAACTGATGTGTCCTCTCCAGAGGTACATGCGCATCAGATTTGAAATCACAACTTCTGAGCTGGAAGTTCAATATCTTACTCATCTGGCCTCTTCACCTTTACAATTATGGAATTTAAAAAAGGTTTCTTTTAAAAATGTGCAGACATAGCTATGTGGTTAAGTTTGCTTTCCAATCATGTGGTTTCGGATTCCATCCCATTCCACAGCACCATGAACAAGAATTTTCTACTATAGCCTTGGGGTGACCAAAGCTATGGGAATGGATTTGGTGGATGAAAACTGAAAGAAGCATGTTTTATATGTGTACGTGCATGTGTGCATGGATTGTATGTGTGTTATATACATGTGTGTATGTGTATGTGTGTATGGATTGTGGGGGGAGAATCTGTGTGTTGTCTCTCTTTCTCTTGACATCATATGATAGCTGTCAACAAACATCACCAGTCATACAAGCAGTGTCATCCATTTGCAACCTTCTATGAAATCATAATCAGCTATTGTAGTGTTTATATTCAAAGAACCAAGGGAAATATTACCTGGCTTGAAAACAGGTGAGGATTGGTGATAAGAAGGGTATCCAGCTATAGAAAATCTGCCTCAACAAATTTTCTCTGATACACACAAGCCATGGAAAAGTGGACATTAAAAGATGATGATGATGATGAAACTCTCTCAGAAAGTATTATGACTTGAGTTTTTAAGGGGCCTAGGTTATAATTCAAGGGATCAATTCCAATAGGTAATAAGCACTGAAATAAGAACTGTCACATGGTTAAGTGGCATACAAGTGAATGAATCATACTATTTATTTCTTGTCTTGATAATTTCTTTTTATTTCAGACAATAAAGAATAGGATACCTGAGCCCTGGAAAGACATCTTTATACAGTATTCAAGGCACTTTGTGGATCTCAGTGAAGCAAGAATACATCACAAAGAATCACTACAGAAGCCACATAGAGCAGATAATAAATATCACAGCGTCATGTGTGGAACCTCAGGTACTCTGTTTCCAACTTGTCTACAAGAATTTTTCTGATACAGATGCCATGAAAACACAGTCATGCTGTTTTGGAGTTGTATTAGACACCCCAGATTTGATTCATTGCCGTGAGATCAGTCAAAACTTTGTCGCCCTTATAACAATGAATTTATACAGGGTAATGAGCTAACATGTTACAATTAGTCAAGTTGAGGGGAAAAAATCAATGTAACTGCTTGTCTGCCCTGTTAGAAATAAGAACCAATATCTCCTTCAAATCACACACCACACTGTTTTAAGAAGCAAAAGACACATTAGATAATGTAGCCCTAGATACACTATGGTCACAGCTGGAATATCTTTGATAATAAGACTTTCATAATCAAGTTTGACCTAAGACTATACAACAATGAATATAAAATATCGATTGACTGATTGACTGTTGAATTTGTGAAATGTTCTCTTTTGAAAATTGACCCTTGCTACATCAAAACACCAAGACTTCAAAACCCCACTACATCAATAACCGCAATACCTCGATAATCATAAACCACCAAAGAAACCCGTATGTAGCTGCTTTTTCTACTAGAAATAGCAGCCAAAACTTTCTCATACCATACCCTACAATTTTAAAGATGGACACAGGATAATGTAGTTGTAGTAACGCCGTGCACATGCGTAGTCTCACGCATGCGTGGAATTCAACAACCAAGCTTTCCCGCTTTGATCGCTCTCTTTTCTTGCTGGCCAGCGATTGAGCAAGGACGTGTCTAGCTGTCTCTCCATCTTTCGAACTCACGCTAGACAGCTCACATCAATATACCAACGTCCCAACAACTATGTTCTCACACACAGAAGACGTCTCAACAAACAAGATTAAAGATGTATATTTTCCACCATGAATAAATATTGTTGAGTTGATAGTTTGGAGTTCAGCGTTGCCGTTCAATTCTTAAATTAATATAGGAAAGTCAGGTGTCTGGAAAAGTTGATGTGACCATTGCTGGGACGTCTTTGATCATATGTCTGTTTAATCAAGAGTAAAACAGGGCTGAATAACAACTTAACATAATCATTCAGCCATCTTTTATTGGCAACATCATCATCCTCATCATCATCATCAGCATCATCATTTAATGTCCATTTTCCATGCTGATGTGAGATGGATGGCCTAACAGGATCCAGTGAGCTGCAGCCTGCATCAAGCTCCAATAAATATTTCAACAAATTTTGTGTATAATTGGTTAATTAAGAAAATGAATTAATGAGGTTTTTCTCAACTTACCTTTTGTTGCAACAAACAGTATGGAAAAATACATCTTTGAAACAGTCTGAAAGACAAGTATGAGAGAAGATTGAATCACAATTAACATCTGAACCAAGTAAAAATAATAAATTACATATGTGTGTGTGTGTGTGTGTGCACTTGTGTGTGTGTCTGTGTGTGTGTGTGTATGTCTGTATGTATTTAAGGTGCAGGTATTGCTGTGGTTAAGAAGTTCACTTCCTAAGCATGTGGTTTTGGGTTCAGTTTTATTGTGTAGCACCTTGTTTGAGTGTCTTCTGCTATAGCTTCAAGTCAACCAAAGCCTTGTGACGGGATTTAGTTGACGGAAATTGAAAGAAGCCCAACGTATGTATGTGTATGTATATGTGGCCCATTTAAAAGTACCCTTCACTCATCAGGCAATATGCTGTGCTTGAGACGACATGTTGAGTCAAGTGAAATCATAGTCATGGCTGATGCCAGTGCCACCTGACTGGCACCTGTGCCAGTGACACAGTAAAAGCACAATTCGAGCATGGCCGATGTCAGTGCCACCTGACTGGCTCCCGTGCCAGTGGTCGATGCCAGTGCTGCCTGACTGGCTCCCGTGCCAGTGGCATGTAAAGAGCACCATTCAAGCATGGCCGATGCCAGTGCCACCTTGGTAGCATGTAAAAAGCACCCACTACACTCTCAGAGTGGTTAGCATTAGGACGGGCAACCAGCTGTAGAAACCTTGCCAGATCAGATTGGAGCCCGGTGCAACCTCCTGGCTTGCCAGTCCCCAGTCAAACCGTCCAACCCATGCCAGCATGAAAAGCAAAGTTTAAACAATGATGATGATGATATGTATACATTTATATGTGTATGTATGGGTGTGTGTACGTGTTTGTGTCTCCTTGAATTCACAGTGTAAAACAATGCTTCAACAATATGTATTCGTTTAACCTACACTGTATTGCATAAAGATTACATCTAACTCTTCTGCGAATTGAATTCTGTGTAATTACTGAAAATTACCCATACAGTAAATACACACACACACACACACACACACTCACTCACACACAGAGTTAGTGCTGTGTACTGCTCAAAATAAGCAATTGCACAGGCTTATAAAATATGGGAGTGACAAATATATTCTGAGCAACTTGAACAAAATTTTTTAATGCAACTAAGAGAGCAGGTGAGGTTACTCCCAGAAGAGAAAAACATAAAGGATGGGAGCAGGAGGGGGAGGATGAGCCCAGAGGGTTGCAAGATGGTATGATCAGTCACATGATTTGACATGAAATATTTCTAAATTCTACCAGATAACAGATTTACTCAGTGATATGCCTTTCTTTTATTCTTTTCTTTTACTTCAGTCATTTGACTGTGGTCATGCTGGGGCACCGCCTTGAAGGGTTTTAGTCAAACAAATCTATTTCAGCCTGTGATGTATGAGATCCCATACATCACAGTCTGAAATAGAAATATTCCAAAACAAAAGGTGCAGGCATGGCTGTGTGGAAAGAAGCTTGTTTCCCAACCACATGGTTCCAGGTTCAGTCTCGCTGCATGGCACCTTGGGCAAGTGTCTTCTACCATAGCCTCAAGTAGATCAAAGCTTTGTGGGTGGATCAGGTAAACAGAAACTGAAAGAAATCAATCATGTGTGTGTTGAACAATGTTGAACATATTTGCTTGAGCAAAAACCAAAATGAATCGAACAGCTTATTTCTTGTCTTGAAAAATTGTTTATTTCGGACCATAATGAACAGGATACCTGGACCCTGCATATAAATGATAAAGGAAAACTTTCAGTATATCGATCACAAAGTGAAAATGGAATATTTCATGCTATTCAGCAACTCCATAAATAAAAGAGTTGTAAGTGGTATTTATTCAGAATTCAAGCCTGCACTTTGTGAATTCCAATGATGCACCAATCCACACAAATAAATAGAAGCCACGTAGAGCAAAGTGAGAGATAAACATCACACCATGAGTGGAAGAACATTAGATGTTCTATTCAGAGCTGTCTTAGCAGCATAAACTCCTCCTCCCCAGAGAAAAAAATCAATGCACGAAGCCCTGAAGTATTTTTTTTACTGACAGTAAACCACAGCATATATAAATCAGAATTGGACCCTAGACCGGTGAGGACCCTGGGCAACTGTTCGATGTACCCATGCATTAAAACTAAAGTGGCTCTATTTCCAACTTATCTCCAAGAATGGTTCTGAAACAGATGCCATGAAAATAACGCATTCATATTATTTTGGGATTGTATGATATTATTGGCGATCCTCACATTATTAACTGAAAATTAAAAATTTTTGCTTTCATATATTAGTAATAAATTACATGGAGCAGTCATTTTTATTTCATAACAAAACGTCTTGCATAAGCAATCGCTCGGACTTTTCGCAATAAATCATTTGGTCTATATCATTATGCCCGCGTGCAGGTATACTTATCAAAACTGACCAACTGTGACGATCATGCCTTTGGTGGAATTTCGGAACAGCTATCGTTACCCTACTTCATGGGGAAGGAAAGGGACAAGGAATTGGGTTGGGTTTTTTACCCACTTCCTCATGAGATAGTGATAACTATTTCGAAATTCTGCCACGTCTCCATTCTTCTAATTCACAATCACATTATTCGGTGTACGCTTTCAGTTCACAGAGTGTGGTTCGATGGAAGGTTGGCTTTTATTTCTAGTAAGTCGCGTAACGGTATGGAGGCTTTCCCCCACTCCTCACTGACCGTGCCACGAAAGAAAAAAAGAGACTAATGTTTTGAGCAAAATCATTTGTCTATTAAGAAAATCAAACTGGTTTTACAGAAACTTTCAATTCGAAAGGAAAATATCAAGATATTAAAGATTTTGGTAATTTCCATTCGTTAAATAGCATCTTTTAGAATCCAATTAACTTTTTTTGCATGCGCAACTAAGTAGCAACACGTTTTTCATGGCTTGACAAAAATTAAATCCAGGGTGACGAAAGAAGAAAAACTGAAAGAAAGAGAAAACGAAAAAGGGAAGAAAATAGCATAGCAAATAATGTTAGAATGTTCTTTTTCTGAAAGTTGCTAAAAATAAAACTAAACTAATTTAGGACTTACTAATTGGAGTCAAAAAACATGTCGTTTGAAAAGACTGACTTAAATTAAAGAAACTCGTCTTAAAAATCATTTGTGATTAAGCAAGTCGTTGCGTAATTAAGACACCGACAGAAAAAGCAAAAAATAAAATAGTTTACCTGGTTGAAATTATACGAGTTAACTTCAATCACAGTTGTGTTGGCCAATATAATGAAACAACAGGAATAAAACAAAAGTGGTAAAAATTTGAAAGACAACATTATAGAGGTGTAAAAGCTTCGAGAAACAAGAAAGAAGTCAAGTCTGAAAATAGTAATCTTTTACACGTATCTTTTAGATGAGAGACGAATTGGCATGCACACACCACATTCAGTCATATTTGGACAAGCTGTTGCCGCCAACCGGATTGCCAACTCATTGATTAAAAGGTTGTAGTTTATTGATTATCAAGATAGAAAGACGATAATCAGTTGCTTTGTTCGTGCATCTTAAGAGCGACAGATGGCTATTGTTAACGAGTAGATAACAACGAAAATACACAGAACAGACTAATAACTAAATTTATTTCACTTTCGACATTATGCTAAAGTTGTTTCTTTTTGTATTTAGCGTTAAAGATTTACTTTGAAAAGGAAATTTATAATTCTAACCACTAGAATTATGTTATGTAACAACTTACGTACTAAAAACATATTTAGTCAGGATGAGTTCATATAAAATGAAAAAGTAAAAAGCTATCTTAATAACATACAATTATATATGAAACTTTGTAAAGTTTACTTTGCTTCTTAAATTAACACCGAAACTTGTAAGTCTTCCGCATAGAAACAAAATTGTTCTTCAGAAAGCCATCGATGAAGCCAAATAGAAGCTAAATTTGTAGTACATATTCAATCGGCATAACTTTTCTGTTATAGCTCATAAATGATATTTTATTTCATCTAAGTTGTCTTATCTGTAACCACCGTATACGAATATGACATTTTGGTATTCTTTCGTTTTATGATCACATACTGAAAGTAATACCACACACCACTATTTTACCAAAAATTTCTTCGGATTTCTGTTTTCAACGACGGCGATTATAATTTTGTTTCAAAATACGGAGTTCATGAATCTGCTTACAGTAATTTTTCACTTTCATTTCGTGATCATATACCGCAAAAAATATCGACTTTTTCCGTATAAAACAATGACAACAAACAGAATATCTTTAACAGTAATATACTTACAAGTTTCGGCGTTAATTTAAGAAGCCAAGTAAACTTTACAAAGTTTCATATATAATTGTATGTCATTAAGATAGCTTTTTATATTTTTCTTAAATGAATATGGATTATTACATCTATAAGAGGAGATTTGTAGTAAGAAGTGAGAACGATGCGCAGAAAAAAGAACAAAGAAGAAACAGTACTTGGAGTGTAGCTCCATTCCAACAGTAAACATCCATGTAAAGAATCCTTGTGGGTATTTTCCGGAGATAATTGTAGTAGCAATTATAGATGTAATAATCCATTCTTCTACTATTACCGTCTCCGATGAAGGGATACATTGGATTTTCCCTGAAACAGCTGTAAGACTTTATCCATAAAATATAATTCTAACTTTGCCATTGGTCTCTTTATCCTTTTCTTTCTTTATACATACACACGCTAATACACGACCTATGTTATATTC
>NC_068984.1:119703444-119728048 GCF_001194135.2 Octopus bimaculoides | reverse complement strand
AAGAAGAGGTTTTCTCCTAGCTACTCGTCCATAATACCCAAGCTTATGCAGATATGTAACACACTTTCTTGTACTAACTTCTAGCAGTTTTGCAATGTCAGAAGCCTTCGAACGGGGTTCGTTTTCCACAATTCTCTTCAAACAGCGAAGCTTCCTTTCCGAGGTCCCAGGTCGGCCGGGACGAGAATCTGTTAATTCTTTTCCTTGGCTTTTGAATTGCACTATAATTCTATTAACAGTAGCAAGAGGAATTTGAAGATTTTCGGCAATTTTTCGCTGACTAAGACCAGCCTCAGATTGCCCAACAATACGACCTCTTTGAAAATTTGACAGTTCTGCTGTATTTTTTGTACGTGGCATGGTTACTCTTCGCAAATGGTTAATACAATGGTACCTGGAATGAAAAAGAATAATTACATTGTGAATTCTACACCGCTGAAAGCATATTAAGACGCTTAGATCAGAAATTAAAAGTGTCTATTTACTTCTGCATGTCTGTGTACACACACGCACACACACACACACACACACACACACACACACACACACACACACACACACACACACACACACACACACACACCCATGCAGGGACGTAGCCGAGTTCGAAAGTAGGGAGCGAGCACATAGAAAACAATTTTTAATTCATTGATTATACATTTTATAAAATGCGCCAATTTTGAAAAATGTGCCCGTGGGGAGCGGTCACTCCTCTATTAGCTACGTCACTGCACACATGTACGTACATGATCATATGGTTACAATCATGAGATCCTGTGTTCGATACCATAGTCACTGATGGAAATGGATTTTAATAACTATGAAGGAATACGCTAAGGTCATGAGGCTGGGGATAGTATGGAGAGAGAGAATTAGATAGCTATGAGACCCCCACCTTCCTTAGCTGAAAAGAGGGAGAACACAGTACCCTTGTTATACACCGTTCCGTCACTGTTGCATCTTGGACAATTGTTCTTTATTTAATCCTTAGGTTAACCCAAACCTGATGTTGACCCAAACTTGAGTTGACAGAACTTTTCTGACTACAGGTAACTGAACCCGAAACCATGTAGTTGAGAAACAAACTTCTTAATTTTTATTTCAAACAAATATCTTTCGAGACACTTGCCCAAGGTACTACGCAATGGAATTGAAACTGGAACCGCGTGACTGGAAAGCAAACTTCTCAACCACACAACCATGTTGGGGATAAAGTTCAATCAATAGAAACATGTCTTCAAATTTAATTTACCAGTGCTGTTTTAATTTAGACATACTTACTTTCTATCGCTTACACTCATTCAGTGTGTTTGAAACTTAATTATTTCCTTCTTTTCTTTCCCAATTTGTTGTCCCAGTTTTTCACATATACTTATTTCGCATTTATACTTTTCCTTTTTTTTTTACACCTTAAAATAATACACAACTAATATGTGACTATATCCAGAGAAAAACTGATTAAACCGAGCTTAGGTAAATATAAAAATCAATGTTTAGTTTGACCAAGCATACTCTTATCTATGTATATTTTCTCGTCTACCTCATTTCAATTGAACTTTCTTTTTGGTTTTTTCATTTTTCTTTCACTGGATCTTTATTTCTTAAATATGTCTTATTTCTAGTAGACATTATATTAACTCTCTCTCTCTCTCTCTGATAGACATTATTTCATTTGGCTTTCTCATTCTCTCTCCTTCCTCTCTTTCTCTTTTCTCACTCCTTTCCGTCTCTTCTTTCTCTTAAACATTGTATTCATAAGAAACAGCGAACACAGTAAACGAGGTAAAATTAAAGTCGACCAGATACGGAAATTAGTAAGCATGACGAAAAACAGATGATTAGCAAAAATAAATATTAAAAATACTTTTCTTAGTTTGTCTTTGTCAATTTCCTCTGATATATCACGTTTTCAAGGTTTCATCATGAAACATACATCCGCTCTGATATGCCCCTGGAGAACACTTGTGTATTAACTTGAAACGATACTGTATGTTCGTTTTCTTTAAATCTTCCTATAAAAAGGTTAACATGCAGATTATCATTGTGAAAGTGTGGAAATAAATTGTCCTAAAAGAAAGTAAATTGCGATAGAAACCAGAAGTGATGATAGTGACATCCCATAATTTCATGTAAACAAAGTTTGTTACATAACTAATGTATAGAATGTACATATTTTATGAGATGTAACCAATCACATTTACGAGAAAACTTTAGTCATTGATGTACGAAATGAAATTCGAGAATAGTTTTACATGATTTCTAAATGTTGTGTCTGGGGAGAGTCATTTTTTTATTGTGCCTTAAAATTTAACACACTCACCCGTAAAATTTCCACTTATTTCTTATTTTTATTTTCTTAAGAAATAAGTGGAAGTTTTACCGGTGAGTGTGTTAAATTTTAAGGCACAATAAGAAAATGACTCTCCCCAGACACAACAGAATATGCTTCAACACACGAAATCACATAAAAAATCTTGCAAACCAAATCCAAAAACGAGATATTTCTAAATGTTTCGCCACGCATACCCTTGAAGATATGATATAAATATATCATCACTAGTCCCACAATGTCGCCTAAGTTTCTTCTTTGCAATAATTTCATCGCCCTTCTATTGTCTGTGTATGAATTTAGATCATCAAAATTATGTGAACAGTTGACAACTTCATAAGTATAGAAGTTGCTGAGACCCACGTAGGAAGCCATTGGATATCAAATATGTTTTAGGAAATTTTGGTAGGTCACAGAACTCACTTTTGGTTTCTGTTGCAATTTACTTTCATTTTTAAGGACAATTGAATCTTTCTGATTTGGTGGACACCACTTGTTTTCTTAACGAAACACTTTCAAACTTGGGACACTGGTAGAATGTGTCATATAAAACATCTTTTACTCTTAGTGTTATTGAGAAAAGTTTATATTTTATAAGTTATTTTGTGTTAAAATTGTCGTATTTCGGTAATTTCAACCAATCACTGACGTCTATTGAGGTGAAAACAATTACTGCTGTGGATTGTCAACAACACGTTGTGGCGGTGTAATGATATCTTTTCCCTTGAATAAAATTACTGCCATTGTTTATCAACAACAACTATCGGCGGTACTGTTATTTATGACATTGTTCATAAATTACACAGGAATTCAAGACGGGATGCCCCTGGGAGCTCCTCTATGCTGATGACCTTGCCCTAATTGCTGAGTCACTATCAGAACAAGAGGAGAAGTTTCAGGTGTGGAAGCAAGGACTAGAATCGAAGGGCCTTAGAGTCAACCTAGCTAAAACCAAAGTCCTAATAAGTAGGAAGGTAGACAAAACACAAACCCCTTCAGGTAGATGGCCTTGCTCAATCTGTAGAAAAGGCATAGGGAGAACCTCCATAATATGTACCCAGTGTAAGCTATGGACACATAAGAGGTGCAGCAATATCAAAGGAAGGCTAACTAGCAAGATAGTTTTTGTATGTGGCAGATGCTCAGGAGCAATAAACACTGAAAATGTGCAGAAAACAACCTTTACCACACTCAAGGGGAAAAACTAGAAGTAGTTGATAGCTTCCACTACCTAGGTGACCAAGTTTGTAGCAGGGGAGGGTGCGCTGAAAGTGTAGCTGCTAGAATAAGAATAGCCTGGGCAAAGTTTAGAGAGCCCTTACCTCTGCTGGTGACAAAGGGCCTCTCACTCAGAGTAAAAGGCAGACTGTATGATGCATGTGTACGAACAGCCATGCTACATGGCATTGAAATATGGGCCGTGACTGCTGAGGACATGCGTAAGCTCACAAGAAACGAAGCCAGTATGCTCCGATGGATGTGTAATGTCAGTGTGCATACTTGACAGAGTGTAAGTACCTTGAGAGAAAAGTTAGACCTAAGAAGAATCAGTTTGTGAAGACCTGTTGAGGCAAGTGAATTTGAAATCTGAAATTGAAATCAAACTGAATCCGACGACTGGTACCCATGTCAACCTTTCCTTCATTGGACACTAAACTCTGCTTGTGAAGACCTGTTGGGGCAAGTGAAATCGAAATCGTAATTGAACTATATATTCGATGACTGGCATCTGCACCAGTGGAGCACTAACAGCACTGTCCAAGCGTGTTCATTGCCAGAGCAGCTGTCTGGCTTCCGTGCTAGTGGCCCGTAAATAGCACCATTTGAGCATAATTGTTACCAGTGTTGCCTTCTAGCATTTGTGCTGGTGGCACGTAAAAGCAACCACTACACTCCAGCTATAGAAACTCTGCCAGATCAGATTGGAGCCTGGTGCAGCCATCTGGTTTGCCAGTCCTCAGTCAAATCGTCCAACCCATGCTAGCATGGAAAGCGGACGTTAAACGATGATAATGATGATGATGATTACTTTGTCAAGTGTAATGCTTATTTATTCACATTATTTTGAATAAATCATGCATTATCTTGCAGCTTTGAGATTTCAATGATGTGATTGTATATTTTTAGAATGATATTGTAGGGTATGTGTGAGATGCTAGATCTGGCCAGTTTGAACATAAAGCAGGTAGAATATTTGGGTCTGATATGGCCAGTTTGAATGCTAAAGAATTAAATATAATCAAACAGCTTACATATAAGCAATAAAGATATAGACACTACTACAGACTTCATACAGGTAAATAATCTCTGTTTAAAATAAAAGTCAATGATAGTGCAATGTTGAGATCAGGGCTGACAGGAAGTGAATAAATAAAACAGTGAATGGCAACATGAAACACCACAGTTATATGTGATAATGTCAAATGACAGGCTGCACTGACATAACAAGATGACGGTGAGGTATTTGCTAAATGTCAGCGTAACACTGTGATGAAATTAGAAAATGACAAACTACTATAGATGCTAAATATACTTCTAGCTGATTTTGAAGAAGATAGTTAGCAGATGTACCTAAAATCACTTCTGCTTGTTTTCCAATAAAACATGGTAACTGGGAAACTGAGAATCTAAATTTAGATCTGAACTGATTTGCTGTAAGTAAAAATGAGACAGTTTCAGTGTAACATTAAAAGAAAAATGATAAACTTGATAACATTTATTTGCGCTTCTCAAGTTTATGTAAAATTCAATATTAAAATCAGTGAGAGGACAGCAGCATGGTGCAGTGATGGAGAAAATAACTTGCAGTATTTAGTTGTAGCTATGATCTAAATTCAAATCCTGTCATGGTCGACTTTGCCTTTTATTGTTCCAGTGCCTATGAAATAAGTACCCCTCAAGTTTTGGAGGCCATCTATACCTCCCTGCCAAAATATAATTCCTTGTGCTTATGTTAGAAATCAATATTTAAGCCAGTTGTTAAATGCATCACAGTATTTATTCACACTTCTTGGTTCAAATTCCACTCATCATCACCATCATCAAGCTCCAGTTCTCTTTTCCTTTTTGCATGGTTTCTGTGGCTGGATACTCTTCCTAATGCCAACCACTTTACTGAGTGTATTGGGTGCTTTTTACATGGCCCCAAACTGATGCTTTTCTACATGGAACCAGCGCAAGCACTTCTTACATAGCACTGGCACAGATGCTTTTTACATGGCACCACCACTAAGATCAATAAAATAATAATCATTAATATCCTAAAATTGATTACCTTTATTATATCCACTTCCTTTAATGATTGGTTTTCGCATTAGTGAGACAACAATATTGATTCCTAACTTTGACAGAAATTTATAGGAAAGAGTATAATTTCTTGAATTAACACAAGAAAATAATACCTGGAATTCATCTAACTCAAGAGGCTGAGAAGAATAGCTAACTTTGGCTGGACTTGAACTCAAAACATAGTGGGATGAAGCTAAATACTGCAGAGTATTTACTCCAATGTTTTTGAATATGGAATCCATATCAAATTCAAGCTGACAGAATCATTCATATGCCAGACAAAATGCTTTGTGGTATTTTGTCTATTTTTACGTTCTGAGTTCAAATTCTGCCAAGGTTGACTTTGCCTTTCATTTTTTGAGGGTCGATGAAATAAGTACTACTTGAGTACTGGGGTCGATGTAATCAATTTCGGTCCTCTCCTGAAATTGCTGGCCTTGTACCAAAATGTAAAACCAATATTCACTTCAGTATTTTAATGAGCAATAGATTAGCTTCTGGTGAACCAAAACTGTAACTGGGTCCTGATTCTTAGTTAATGGAAGTTCAGTTAAGTCACACTACTTATGCCTTGAAAGAGGCATGAACACAACATCTTTTCACAGGAAGGGTCCTTATGTCTTGTAAAAAAAACATGGCTGTGTGGTAAGAAGCTTACTTCCCAACCACATAGTTCCAGGTTCAGTCCCACAACATGACACCTTGGGAAAGTGTCTTCTACTATAGCCCTGGGCTGACCAATGCCTTGTGGGTGGACTTTGTAGATGGAAACTGAAAGAAGCCCATCATATATGTGTATCATCATCATCATCATCATTTAAAGTCCATTGTCCATGCTGGTATGGGTTGGTCGGTTTGACTATGCTGGCATGGTTTTTGATGGTTGGATGTCCTTCCTAATGCCAACCACTCCAAGAATGTAATGGGTGCTTTTATGTGCCACTGGCATGGGTGCCATTTGTGTAACACCGTATCTGCCAAGACTGCGATTTTGCTTGGCTTGATGGATCTTCTTCTCAAGCATGACATAGTGCCAAAGGTCTTGATCATTGCCTCCCTGAGGCCCAAAACTTGAAAGGAGCTCAGCCACTTTGCCTCCATAAGGCCCAACACTCGAAATGAACTCATCCACCTTGCCTCCACGAGGCCTGCTCAAAAGGAACTCAGCCACTATGCTTCCATGAGGCCCAACACTTGAAAGGTACTCAGCCACTTTGCCTCCGTGAGGCCCAACGTTCAATGTTTGTGTGTGTGTATGTTTGTGTGCATGTGTGTGCATGTGTGTGTGCATGCGTGCGTGTGTGTGTGTGTCTGTCTGTCTGTCTGTTTGTCTTTGTTCTCTATCTGTCCCCCTCCCACCACTTGACAATTGGTGTTGGTATGTTTAGCCATTCAGCAAAATAATATGGTGAACTAATGATGAAATAATAATGGTGAAATAATATTAATGTGGTAAATGATGGTTGATACACAGTAAAATGGCATGTTGGAGTCATAATCAGTTTGTAAGGATTGGTTCTTCATTGATTGCCATTATGTAAAGATGACAGAACAGTGATTGAAGTTGTGAAAAAAATATTTATTTTTACTGTTACATTATACAATACCTGGCCTCGACGGGCAGGTGATAAGATTCTAGAGCATACTCTCTCTTTTACTTGTTTCAGTCATTTGACTGCGGCCATGCTGGAGCACCACCTTTAGTCGAATCAAATTGATCCCAGGAATTATTCTTTGTAAGCCTAGTACTTATTCTATCAGTCTCTTTTGCCGAACCGCTAAGTTACAGGGGACCTAAACACACCAGCATCGGTTGTCAAGCGATGTTGGGGGGACAAACACAGACACACAAACATATACACACACATACATATATATGATGGGCTTCTTTCAGTTTCCATCTACCAAATCCACTCACAAGGCTTTGGTCGGCCTGAGGCTATAGTAGAAGACACTTGCCCAAGGTGCCACGCAGTGGGACTGAACCCAAGACCATGTGGTTGGTAAGCAAGCTACTTACCACACAGCCACTCCTGCGCCTATATGAAGTAAAAAAGTTAATTCCGGCCTGTATGTTCTTATTGTAGTAGTAAACCATAGAGAGAGATATAGTAATGTGCAGAGAAGAGAAAGTGAGTTAGTGAAAGTTGTGGAGTCGTGGGAAGTTGTTTCATAGCTGCTGACAGTAAACTTCACTTCTCCCCTTGACCATCTGTCTTTAGTAGTTACCTGCTTGTGACCATGATTCTAGTGGCCAGTTCACTAACTGATGGTACCTCTCTCTAACTCGAGTTGTCATTCACTGACTAACTGAGTTGTCACCAAGTGACTAACTAATTTTTGCTTGGGGGTTCTTGTTTTTATAACTATCCAGAAGGATAGACATATCGTTGAGAACAATGGATTTCGTTGGTGGTACTTGTTATCGTAATTCTAGCTTTTGGTGAAGTAGAAGGGGTTAGAAGGGTCAAGTGTTGAAGACATTATTTCGGCCTAGCTAAGGCATCTGGCAAATGTAAACTGTCACAGAAAAACTATTGTTCCACCGTGAGAAAAGTTCTGTTGAACTGTTACCTGAAATTTGGTATTTTTGGTTCATAATAGCTGTGAGGCCGAGGTATTGGTTGACTTAGTTCATGATCATGGATTTTCCTTCAGTCGTTACATCATACATCTAAATCATTACATCATACATCAAAGGCATACATAAATCTGCTTGCCTTAGCTTGCTTAATTAACACCAGGTATCACTTCTACTGGTTCATAATACAGGGTGTCCACAAAGTCTAGGTACATGGGGATTAACACATACTTTTAAAACAAAACAATTTTATCTAATTATAATGTTAATAAATAATATTTTCAAAATGATTTCCATCATTTTCAATGCATAACTTGATGCACCTTGCAAAATTCAGGTGAACTCGATTAAATAAGTCTACATTGCCATCTATTTCAGCACACTGACTGGTAATGCGTTCGATCATTCAATCTGGGTAGAAAAAATAACATAGCCGCAGTCAAATGACTGAAACAAGTAAAAGAGAGAGTATGCTCTAGAATCTTATCACCTGCCCGTCGAGGCAAGGTATTGTATAATGTAACGGTAAAAATAAATGTTTTCTTCACAACTTCAATCACTGTTCTTTCATCTTTACATAATGGCAATCAATGAAGAACCAATCCTTACAAACTGATTACGACTCCGACATTGCATACTACTGTGTATCAACCATCATTTATCACACTATTGCTCACCATATTATTGCTTACACAATAAACTCCAACCATTACAAACTGGTGATCCCAACGTTGCACCATAACAGGCATCGTTACAAAAATAAAACTTTATCGTTACAAAGGTATGTAATTGGCCAGCAATTTCGGTGGGAGGGATTAAATCAATTACATCAATCCCAGTGTTGAACTGGTACTTATTTCATCGACCCCGTTAAGATGAAAGTCGACGTCAGCAGAATTTTTACTCAGAACTTAAAAACGGACGAAATGCCGCCAAGCACTTTTGCCTGGCGCACTACGATCCTGCCAGCTCGCAGCCCTGGAGATACCTAATATTTCCTTTCTATTGTTGGAACAGGACCTGAAAATGAGGTGGGGCTATTCGATTACATCAACTCCCAATACTAGATTGGAACTTTATTTTATCAAACCCAAAAGGATGAAAGGCAAAATCGACTTTATAGGGATTTGAACTCTGAACGTGATGTGAGCCGGATGAAATGCCGATAAGCATTCTGCCAGCTCGCCGCCTTTCTGGAATATAAGAAATAAATATTACATTTTGAAATTTGATTATTAAAGGGGAGTAACTCCTACATATTGAATTTGCCGACATATAACATTTCCTAATGTGTTTTGACACCTGCATAGTTTTCAGTTTATACCCATGACAACTGCAATACTTAATACACATGTATGTATATTATTGCATGCCTAGAACACATACTCGCCTGTAAATGCCATTGTTGATGATAATCAAATGAATAATGTAATTATTGAATAATAATAAGGTAAATAAATAATTGATGTATGTTGGATGGTAGAGAGGAGATAAATGAAGCAAAATAAATGGAGTAAGATCAAATAAGATAAATTACATAAGTTGAGATAACAATGGAGAGTTTTAAGGTTGTTGCTATTCAGGGCTTTTAAGGTGAGTGGCTTAGTGGTTAGTGTATTCGGTTCATGATCATAAGTTTGACCCCCGGTGGCGTGTTGTGTTCTTGAGCAAGATACTTTATTTCATGTTACTCCAGTCCATTCAGCTGACAAAATTGAGTTGTACCTTTTGATCAATGGGCCAGTCTCGTCACATTCAGTGTGTCACTCTGAATCTCCGTGAACTACGTTAACGGTAAGTGTCTGTGGAGTGCTCAGCCACTTGCACGTTAATTTCTCAAGCAGGCGGTTTATTGATTGGATCAACTGGAACACTTGTCGTTGTAACAGACAGAAGGCCAGGCCATACAAGGCTGTTCTTTTGAGAGTGTACAGAAACGGGATAAAGATTCCTTGAGGTTATTACAGAAATCATAGGTTTATTCAAAGTATCAGATATACCATCACATAGATAAATTTTTAGAATGTTCTTGTGATGTAATGGCCAGGCGATATGCAGAGCAACTGTTCTTGCAGTCTGTATGGAGGAAACATGTTAAGGAATGGCAGCTATTCTTGTAGTTTGTATGGTGTATCTGTGTTTATAGGCAAAAGATTTATCTGCTCAGGGTGAGGAGAAACTAGAGTATTCACAGATATATGTACCTTGTCTGTGTCAACAAAGATTGTGTGCAAATATAGATAAATTTGCTCATTGCTGCCACTCAGATGGTTACAAAGCAGAACACAGGTGAGGGGCCATAGATAAGAACCTCTTTCATAAGATGTTTTTGAGATGTAATGGCTAGGACAAACTCTTGAGGTCAGTCTGATGGTGCATAACCACATATAATATTAACATCCAATTTTCTATGCTTGCATGGGTCAGATAGAATTTGTTAATGTGGATTTTTCTAATGTTAGATGCCCTTCCTGTCACCTATCCTCACTTGTTTCTAAGCAAGGTAATATTTTCCCATGCCCAAATATGTTATTCACGGGAGATTGAGGAACAAAATTGTTTGTCTGATGGTAATGCTCATTTACAATCATACATGTCAAGACAAGGGTACACACAAACACACTCACACATGTACATATGTAAACAATGAGCAGTTTCTGTCTACTGAATCCATTCAAAAAGGCTTTCGTTGGTCCAGGGATAGTAAAAGACACTTGCCTAAAGTATTGTGCAGTGGGATTTAATCTGAGACCACATGGTTGGGAAGCAAGGTTCTTAACCACACAGCCATACCTGCACCTATTTATGATAATTTATAGAAGCAAAAGGTCAGAATTTGTTGGTAAAAACTGCTCATTATATCAATTAATACTTTTATTTTATCGATCCCAGAAGACTAACAGCCAAAGTCAGCTTTGGCAGGACTTGAATTTAGAATGTAAAGGGCCATAACTCCTGTAAGATACTAATGGTTCTGTAAATGGGCTAAAGATTTTGCCAATCTACCAGTCTTATAAATGTATAATAATAATAATTCTTTCTAATATAGAAAGACCTGACATTTTGAGAGAGGGGGCAAGTGAATTACATTGACTTCAGTGCTCAACTGGTACTTATTTTGTTTTTCTACTATAGGCACAAGGCCTGAGATTTGGGACAGAGGGATAGTCGATTTCATCTACACCAGTGCGTAACTGGTACTTATTTCATCAACCCCGAAAGGATGGAAGGCAAAGTCAACTTCAGCGGAATTTGAACTCAGAACGTAGCAATGGGAGAAATACTGCTAAGCATTTCGTCCAACTCATCGCCTTAAACTGGTACTTATTTTACTGACCCTGAAAGCTTAAAGGGCAAAGTTGACCTCAGTGGCACTTGAACTCAGAATGTAAAGCTGGAAGAAATGCTGCTAAACATTTTGTCCAGCATGTTACTGACTTTGCCATCCACTGGATAATAATAAGCATTAGATGATTTCTTCCATTTCAATTTTCTGTTTGACTTCAGCATTTTATATTTCAAGTATTTCGCCCCATCTTTTATATGCTTCTCTGTTATAGGAGCTACTTTAGGTCCTTCACCTTGTAAGTTATAAGGCAATCATCATTAGTGCTGCAGTCAGTACACTCTATAAAGTAGTTGACATAGGAAATGTATCCATCCATAGAACTCTTACCAAACTAGACAAAAGAGTGTGACATAGTCCTCCAACCCATCAGATTCTGACAAATCACCCAGTCCAAGCCAACATGGAAGCTGAATGTTAAATGATAATAGAGATAAAATGCTGCACTTTCCATTTCAAAACATTGTGTATTATTATGCAAACAATCTTAAAACTGAGTTAAGAGTTTCTTAACTTACTTGAAGACTGCCAGCTTAGCAAGGTACATTATTCTCCAAGTGATTTTCACAAGAGGATTAGCACTCAGCATTATAAGAGAGTAAACTTACCAATTATACATTTGCTGTCATTGCTTACCTCAATAATCTATACAGAATTGTATTTACTTACAACTGAGTTGACTGGACTGTTTGAAAGTAGAAATCTTGACCACAGATACAATATCAATGATCAGATACAGAATTAATATCCTGACACCTAACAAACCTGGATAGCTGCAGTAAATACACACATATTTAGTTTTTTCGTTTTCTTTTGTGGAGAGTGCCAGTTATTATTACAGCATGCAATCACTAGTTTCTTGGTTATCATACTAAAATGTTGGTAATTGCATGCTGTAACTCTTACTGTACTATACTCATGATTATAACATTTAACCATTTTATTATTTTATTTCTGTTGAAATACACTGTCTTCATTTCAATTAAGTTTTGGAAATAATGAAGAATTTAGTAAAATAACTATGTTGTCGTTATACTAGCAGTTGAAACATAAATTAGCATGAAATTTTGATGGAAGATTTTAAATAAGATCGTTTTAAAACAGTGGATTGTATCATAGGACCAGAGGCAGTTTCAGCTGGCTTGATAACAAAAAGGTTAATTTCAAAATAACTTAGTGTGCCACAGTATCAAAAACACTTACTAATGTAGTGGTATAACAGATGTAGTATCACTGTACAACTGGTGAATGCTTTAATCTGCAGGACTGAGTCTAAATAATTTTGTCAGAAGCCCACCTGCCCTGAGATTACTTTGCTTCACTTAAGCCCTTTCCGCCCTATGGTGCATAGGTCATCAACAACTATTCTCTATTGTCCTTGATTCTGAGCTGTCTTGTTTGCTTCTCTCCCACTGAATCCCTGCTTTTTCAGCTCTTCCTCAGTATCCCACTGCCAGCTATTTCATAAGCTTCCCTGAGAAGAGGGCTTCCTCTCCCAGGTCTTGTTAGCTTTGAATTGTCTTTGGTGCTTCTGTAGTTTTGCTTTTTTTCTAGACAGGGATGTTGGTCTTATGCAAACACATTTTTAACTCTGATAAAAGGTTGTCTGTATTAGTATGACCTCTACCCTTTAACCTGTCAAGTATAGGAAGCCCTACCAGAAATTTGTGCTCTACTGCTATAGCTCTCAGTTGTTGAGACATACAAGCCACCACACTTCAACAAGGACATGACCCAGTGGTGGGCCCCGAGATACACATCACAAAAAACATATTTTGGAGTGTCTCTATTGACCAAGCATGATATGAAATTCATCATTAGGCTTTCCCAAACCATCAGATAACAGAAAAGAAAGATAAATAATGACAAATCAAACAGAAATTAAGGCAAACAACTCAGTAATATTTATTAAGTTTATTTGATGATGAAAAACAATTTATTTACACTGTATTACAGTGAAACAGAGAACACCACTGGCCAAATAAAAACAAAAGTAGTGGTGGTTTAGTTTTTATCTTATGGTTTAAATTGTTCTGGTTTACATTTCGTTTTAAACTGAACTTGGATATGTTTAACAGATCAAGGCCTGTACGAGGTCATATGTACAAAAAAAAAAAAAAAAAATATATATTGTTGTCTTGATGCTTGAAAATTCATTTATTATATTGGTGTTAGATGTTGGTTAAGAGAGTGTAGGTCTTTGTGCAGGTGTGTGTCTGTTTGTTTGTTGCAAGTATCTTACAGAGATGAGTGTTAAATTAGCCAAGCCAAACAGAACATCTGTTAAAGATTGGAAAAATACAACAAATGCCTTTATGGAGGATGTAGAAGAGAAGTGGGTGTATGAAATTCCTGGAAAACTAACGGCCAATTAGTTGGAATTAAAAAAAAAAAACGGTAACATGACTTACACAACCTTTATTTCATTTGTGATAAATAAAGAAAAGCGTATAACAGCACAAGAGAAGTTGGATGTGAGTGGAAATTTACTTAGGAGATAACTATAATAGAAGCAAAGACCCACAGCAAAATAAAACAATATTTCAAAATCAACTGATATGTTTCTTTGCTTCATTTTAATCTTTGTTTTTTTTTTTATATATATTTTTGCTTTGTTTTTCTTTTTTTCTTGTTTTATTATTTTTTTTTTGTTTCTTGTAGAAAGTTTTGCCCAGCGTATTTAAAGCTAATAAAATATTTTTAATATTATATTTCAAAATACTTGCTGGCATCTTAGCAGCAGGGACATTTTGCAGAAACAAAGATAATGAAAAAAATAACAAAAACGTAAATCTCTAAAGACCAGAACGCCAAAAAATAACGGTTCTTATTTGGTAAGCAAAAAAGAAATCAACTGAAAGCCAAAATATTATACACACATATGTATGTATCTATGTATGTATGTATGCATGTGTGTATGTGTGCATGTATATGTGTGCGTGTGTTGGGGTTTGGTGTGATTGCGTCTCCTTGTTTCAACATCACGTGATAAATGTCAACATGCATTACCACCATGCATGCAGAGTCGTTTGTTTCCATTCTTCTGTGAAAACATATCCAGCCATGGAGAAGTACTACCTTGTTTGGAAGGAAGCAGGTAATGGTTAGTGACAGGAAAGGCATCCAGTAACAGAAAATGGAGCCTTCAATGAATTCTGTTTGATCCATCTTGGCATTGAAAAGTGGACTTTCAAGATTTGGCACAAAGCTGACAATTTCAGGGAAGTGGATAAATCAATTAGATTGACCCGCAGCACTCAGCTGGTACTTATTTTATTGACCCCAAAAGGATGAAGGGCAAAGTTGACCTCAGAACATAAAGACAGACAAAAGGCTACTAAGAATTCTGTCCAGCATGCTAACAATTCAGACGGCTTGCTGTCTACTTTTGAACAATGACAAACAAGGAGATGTATGCGCAAGTACACACATCCCTAGAACTGTCGTAAGGAAACAGATACCAGCTAGACAGTTGGGTATTAGAAAACAAGAATGACCCATTGTCCCCCAAAACAACAGGAGAGGGGAAATATTATGACTTGTGCAAACATAGGTAGGTTATAAATAATACAGGCTTCAATAAGAAAATAACTGAGAGATGAAAAGAAACTGTAAACATCCTATTTTTAATATTCAATTTAGCTATGAACTTGATTTCATTATTTAAGGAATATGAGCAAGTATGGATAAAAAATTTAAAACACACACACACACACAAACACATGCATGTGTGGGTGTGTATAATGATATAAATTACATATACTCTTGTATACACACATACATATATTTATATCCAAATACTTGTACACATAAACATGTGTGCATGTATGTATATATACAATGTCTCCACAGAAATGTATACATCATCATCATCTATCATACACTTTTCTGTGCAGGCATGAATTAGACAATCATCAAAGATGAAATAAGTCATACTTATTTGGGATTCCTAAGCTCCTAGATTTGGTCTTGATCATAAATTCCATTTACTGCATATCTTCTATGGCTTTCTTATTGCCAAATACTTAACAGAATGTATTGAGTGCATTTTATTGCACACCAGAACAAGAGAGGTCACCTTGTCTCAAGTAAGACCAAAGAGCTCTCTTTGCTCCTACAATTCATTTGATCACTGGCTAATCATTTAAAAAAAAAACATACTGGGTGCATTTTATCACAGCATCTCCATGAGAGAGGTAGTGTTGTTCTCAGCAAGACTAAGGAATCCAAAATAAGCATGACAGTGTGGTAAGAAGCTTGCTTCCCAACCACATGGTTCTAGGTTCAGTCCCACTGCATGGCAACTTGGGCAAGTGTCTTTTACTATAGCCTTGTGTGTGGATTTGGTAGACAGAAACTGAAAGAAGCCTGCCGTGTGTGTATGTATCTATATATATATGTGTGTGTGTGTGTGTGTCATTGTTTGCCAACCAATGTTGGTGTGTTTACATCCCTGTAAGTTAGCAGTTCATCAAAAGAGACCAACAGAACAAGTACTAGGCTTACAAAGAATATTCCTGGGGTCAATTTCTTCGATTAAAAACCCTCTAAGGTGGTGCTCCAGCACGGCCACAGTCAAATGACAGAAACAAGTAAAAGTATATAAATATATATATATACACATACACACATACATATATATATATATATATATATGTACACACACATACACTCACAAACATGCATGTGTGTACAGATATATGTATATTCATTTATTTGATGTCAAGTCTTCATTCCACTACCACTTAAATTTTACCATAGGTAACACGCAAGGAATGGAAAGGAAACTCAGAATAGCAACAGAGAAACCTCAGTTTCAAATGAATAAACCCTATATGTTCGAATGCTTTTCTTTTCATTTGTAAATTGAAATACACACACATACACACAGGTTTTTTAAATTTTTATTCGTATAAGTTACAAAGTGGCTTAAAGGCAGAGAGTTTTGTGCAACAGCACTTATCAAACTGCTTTCAATATATATATATATATATATATATATATATATATATATATACACCTCCATACATATATACATATGTGTGTGTGTACATGTAAAGGCACATGGCCTAGTAGTTAGGCTGTTGCACTCACGATCGCGAGTTTGTGGGTTCAATTCCCAGACCGGGCGGTGTGTTGTGTTCTTGAGCAAAGCACTTCATTTCACATTGCTCCAGTCCCCTTTCGATCAAGGGGGAGTGTTGGCCTGCTCACCTAGCCAGTGGGGTGATATCATTTTATGGCTAAAACGATGCAAAGCGCATTGTGACCAGTGATGTGTGACTGCAATGTGTAGCAGTTGGTCACGTGATCATGTGACGTACAAAATGTATATTTTATATACTTGTATTCAGATAGCAGGTAAGAAGACAAGACCACAACTGCTATCAAGGCAATGGCCATGTTCAATTGGCACAAAAACAGTAGGTAGGAAATTTGAATATCAAGGATAAACTATGAGTGATCAAGAGATGAAATGGAATCACAGGCAGGCTGATATAGAAGAATAACTTCGTATATTACAGAGGTATGTGAATAAATGACAGTGGGAGCACACTTGAAATAAATCATTTAAATTATTTGGAAGATTTCTTAGAAGCAATAAATAACTGTCTTTGCTTATGCAACTTAATTAACAGTGGCATCGGGTTTTCTGAAAGCATAGTTACCAGGATAAGAATGGGGTAAAAATAAGTTTAGGGAGCTATCACTTCTACTAGCAAAAATGGAGTTCTCTCTCTTTCTCTCTCTCTACAAGTGAAGAAAAGATTGTATCTTATACTTTGTGTATGAAGTGTAATGTTGCATGGTAGCAAAAACACAAGCTCTGAAATCAGCGGGCATGTGAAAAGTGGAAAGAAGCAGAGTAAATACGCTGGGTGTGTAATGTTATTGTGTATAAATGACAGCACAAATGAGTTAAGAGGGAAGCTGGATATAAGAAATATGAAATGTAGTGTGCAAGAGAAAAAGAAATTATGCTGTTATGGATATGTGATGTGTATAGAGGATAAGAGTTGGGTTAAGAAGTGCAGAGCAAGCTAAAAGGAAGAACATGCAGAAGAACAAGACTGAGAAAGCCATGGGAAAAAGTGGTGAAGGCTAACCTCAAGAAGCTGAACCTCATGACGGAGATAACAAAAGACTGTAACAAATGGTGAAATGCTGAGCTAGAAAAGATTGCCCTCTCCATATACTCAACTAGCCCCCTCCTACAAAATTTCAGGCCTTGTGTCTACAGTAAAAAGAATCATCATTAGGGTTGTTGATTGTCAGAAATGGACAAAGTGCCTTTAGATATTTAGTTGATGCTGTGAGTTCAAATTTTGCCACATTCAATAAAACATGGATCAACTTATCCCTTTCCCAAAACATGTAGCCTTGAACCAGTGTTAGAATTCTTTTGGCTTTACTTGATTCTACTCAATCCATGAAATGGAGGAGGGGTTCCAAATAAAACAACAAACTTTAGTGAGTGAATTAGTCACTAGCCTTATCTCTCCACCCCTATCCAGCATTCTTAATTCTATCGTTGCATCACTTAATTCTACTGTTGGTCTTTTTCACTTGTACCATATTCCTAACTAAAGAACAATTTTTTAGATATTTCCTAGCTGCAGCTGGGTCAGGAGAAAGGGTCAGTATGCATGGCTTTTGCAAAATAATTCCAGAAACTTAATGTTCTGAGGAAGCAAGACTGGGTGAAGTGGTTAGTACAAGACTTGGAGTATGTGGACACAACACCGAGAAGAGGTGAGTATTTGAGTGGAGGTGTAACAAGATCAACCAGTTGTAAGAAGTAAAGGCCATTATAATATCAGTAGAAGTGACAGAGAGAGGGAACAGTAAACCTCTGGACCAGAGTCCAGTGTGTCCTTGAGTAATTGTATGTCAATCAGTCAAGTGGGATTTCTCTGGATGAGGTCTACAATATCTGTCTGCAACAGGAGCACTGTACCCAGATGAGAGAGCAATACACCATTGTGGGCCTCACATGAGCTTTGTGGAATGTCAGTAGTCAGCATTTGTTGGAGGCTGAAGTATTTTGTAGCCCTAAGAGAAGGGCCAGCCTTTGAGATGCGGTTCTAGTTATGTCAAGGATGAAACTCATGGCGCAAACAGATTTTCTTCTACTAGACTGCCCCACCAATCAATTATTTCCATAATAATGATATTAAATAATGAAATTTCACAAGAGAGAGAGAGAGAGAGAAAATGCTACCTAATATGACTTCTTGCTTAGTCGAGCTAATGAGGGAACCTGTTCATAGTCACTCAGTTTGAATCAGCAGCCAAAAAACCCTCAAATCACTCCCTAATTTTGTTTTGTAAAAACGAACACATTGGATAATGTAATTCTAGATATACTGTGTTAAAAATAAAAGCCAGAATGATAACAGGTGAAATGATTTGTTGAAATAGCTAAACAATAGCTTAAAGCTAAAAAAATTTAGATGAAACTAGACAATAATATCTTACTTCAGTTTCCTTAGAAGAGTAGACAATAGAATTATCCTTTTTTTAATAGCAAACATATAGGAAATTCTCTAACAAATACATAACTTTCATTCTGAGTTTTAGAAGATTCCATGCAAAATTTCAGACAATAAATTGTCATTTTTCTCTTTTAAAATTTTGGGCTGTTTTTACATTGTTTTTGATACTTGCATAGAGGTGAGCTTGTTTTTTATGGGATAGAAGGTTATTCCTCATCCTCTGAGCATTGATTTAATAGCAAAATACCCAAATGCCCTACTTAGGCACTAACAATTCAGTTATGAAGTAATAGTAGAGTGTTTTAAATTGTAAACAGAGTTATGTACCTTCCTCAATGGCTATAGTATAATTTAGCCAGATGTGGTCAAGGTCAACCACTTTAACCATTCAATCATCATCATTTTTACATCTGCATTTTCTATGCTGGCATGGAGTAGATGAGACGTCTTGAAGCAGTATTCTATAGATGGATGTCCTTCCTGACATTAACCCTTGTTTTCTAGTAAAGTACTTTATACCTCTGGTCTTCACATATTAAACTGCTGACCTGCAAGATACACTGTTTATGTGAGATAGATATCACGACTGCCTAAGCAATATCAATGCCAAAACAAACACATACACTAATATACACACACAATGAACTCATTTACAAAATTTTACTATAAAGGCATTGGTGAACACAAGTCTGCAATAGAAGACACTTGCCCAAAGTGCCCTGTGGTGGGATTGATTCTGAAACCACATTTGCAAAGTAATCTCAACACAGCCATACCTGCACATTCCACACAACCTGTATTGAAAGATAGATCATGACTAGGCACAAGAGAGTCATATTTGTCAATTGATTATCTGGAACTGTTACTCAAACTACTTTAGAGAATTAACCCTTTTGTTACCATATTTCTATTGAAATACACTGAAGTAATTATGATTATTAAGTTTGTGTTTGGAAGATAAATTAACATGAAATTGTAATGAGAGGTTTTGATTTAGATCCCTTTAAAATAGGGAGTTTTTTTTTTCAAAGAAAGAAGGGCAGTCTCAGGCAGGTTGGTATCAAAGGGGTTAAGAAAATAAACTGAACAGTAAATCATTTGATTTAGCCAGATACCATAAAAATATCAAAGATGTAACGTGATTATCTGGACAATAAATACTAAAACAATAACAAGGATTTGTCACATTGGTACAACTCCTCGAAGAATAATGATTTTTAATATAGGCACAAGACCACACATGAATATTTCACACCACTGATTCAGCAAGGATAAAAGGCAAAGTTGATCTTAACAGAATTCCAACTCAGAGCATAGAAAAAACTACCACTAGTCATTTTGTCTGATGCTCTTCTAATTCTGCCAGTTCAATATAATGATGAGAGCTGCATCTGATGAAATACTGTATCAGTTCATAAGGAAATGAAAGGGAGCCTATAGCAAGGTATAGATGCAGAACCAAGAAGGATGGTACTAAGTACTGTAAAACATGTAGTCTGGTGCAATACCTATCATCTTTGGCCATTATTATTATTATTGTTGTTTATTAATAAAAAAAGAACATCATTATTGAATGACACAAATGATAGAGCACCATGTTAAAATTCCTTGTGGTGTTTAGTTATATCCCATTACATTTGGAGTTCAAATACTGCAGTGATCAACTTTGCTTGACCAGGGTCAACAAACTCAGAAACAGTAGTAAATTTTAAGATTTTGTGCCAATGTAAGGAAGCATTAATAGCAAACCAGCAGAGATGTTAGCCCATCAGACAAAATGCTTAGTCATATTTCTTCCACCTGCTTGTGTTCTAAGTTCAAATCTTACTAGAGTCAACTGTGCCTTTCATCTTTTTGGGGTTGAGAAAGTACCAGTCAAGTTTTGGCATTGATGAAACTGACCAGCTTCCTTACCACAAACTTCTAATCCTTGTACCAAGATTTGAAATAAAAGCTGGCAGAATTCATAGGAAAAGCTTTGTAGCATTTGTTCTTGCTCCTTACATTTTCAGATCAAATCCCACCGAAGTCAACTTTGCTTTTAACCCTTTCAAGGGTAATAAAATAAAGTACCAGTCAAGTATTGGAACTGACAGTATCAACTTAGTCGTTCTTCTTAAAGTTGCTGGCTTTGTGCCAAAGTTAGAAAGAATTATTATTATCATCAGGAACCGAGGAATGCCTGAATAAAATGCCTTGCAGTATTAAATTACTTCCTGAGTTCAAATTATTCTTTCTTTAAAGCACCATCAGACTGATGGACAATATCTGGTGACTTCCTTGGAACACAATGCTTGTCATGAATTTTTCATGGGGCAATATAAAAGTAATAACCCAATGCCTTCAAACAGTTTATTATTATTATTATTATTATTATTAGACACCATCTTGTCCACTAGATAGAAACAAGACCATCACATCTGCATGGACAAGACAAACCTACATCCAGAGGTGAGGATACATCTTGAAAGTTCATGGGGTTTTAGGGAGAATAGAGTTACCCCTTAGTTACCATTACTCCCACGTTCATTCTAACCTAGGGTGATAGCACCTGTCAAAAGCACTGGTTAAAGGTCAAGTAGCAGAAGATACTCCTGAGGCTAAGACATACAAGACTTGGAGGAGGATTCACAGTCAGGCATGTGTCACACAGACCCACCCCACACTCCACCAGTCTGTGAATATGCTCTGATATCATGTGAACCAGTGCCACTGATGAAGGGTTAAATAGGCTTTGTGTTTCAAGGGTAAGTTTGGAAAAGTATGGAACTAGTAGAGAAAAACTAAATAAACTGGCAGAATGCAATGGGAAACCACTGTTGTTATCTTTCCCAGGAAAAATCACGAGGCATTATTTTTTGATATGGAAGTCCATGATTGCTGATGCTTATGAAATAAGCATAGCACAAGGAGAGAGATAAAGAGAGAAATTGGAATACACAACACATACTGCAAAGCATCAATGTCTGATGTTCTAACAATTGTGCTAACTAGCCACTTATCAAATCTCTTTACTTCAATAAAACATGTGTTCATAATGGATAATTCAATCTACTATAGAACTATAATTCTCTCCTATATATATACTGGCTAGTACCAATCTAAGAAATCATTATTATTATTATTATTCTTGTGGTTCTTGTAATCAAATGTCAGCATGTGGTCAAAAGTACCAAACAAATCAATCTACAACCTGGTTTCTACAAGTTTTGACAATTTTCATTTAAGTTGTTAATGGGTTGTTTTTTCAGAAAAACATAAACATCACGTCTTCTCAATAAATTTGAAGTGTCTTTCTGTATTATAAAAAAGGAAAACATAACTACTTTTACTATTATTTGGTCATTAAACCATCTAAACAATGATCTGACTCAAAACATTAGGAAACCATTTCTCAAGTGAAACTTGACAGTGATCTATAGAATTCAAGAAAAGTAATAATATAGCTATATATAAATTTTTTATTAAAAAATCAAGTCAATTTACATACGTTTCTTTCAATAAAACTGAATTAACATATTGATACATATGTGTAGCTAATTTAATTTCATCCTATGCACAATATTATGAACAAAGTTCGAAACCAAACAAAAGAAAAAAAAAAATTCACTGATTTGGGGTTGGGGGGAAGAAAGAGAGAGACAGTAACTTTTTACTGGATTCTGACATGGAAGAAAAATCAAAGATAATGTTTTTTATATGTAGCTTTACTTCAGAAAAGGGGATGAAGAGACAGAGAAATGTGAAGAGAAAGAAAGATTAAATGTAGCAATCAAAAAAAAAAAAGCATTCACAATTATTTTGATAGTTTTAAAAATATATCTAACGCTGAGAGTAAATTACTTCATGGCTAATATAAAAGCAGAAAAAAAAAAGAAGCAAAACTGAAAGGAAATTGAAAAATTTTAATACACTAATGTAACTATCTACAAAATATTTATTTACATAGGTTTTGATACAAAATTAAAATGAAAATTAAAAGGTTTAAAAGTAAGACAAACTATTCCCGTGTAAGAGAAGAATGTTAAGACCAATAGGTCAACAGATATTGGAATACAGAAGGATCAGCCAGAGAAAAAAAGAGAAGCATTTATAAAACATGTTTTTTTAGCCAAACCAAAATGTTGTCAGTGATATCAAGCCAAGGAAGCCTCTTTTTGATCACTGAATTTGCTTGAAATAGCAGCCAAATCTCTCTCAGGTCAGGTCTTACAGTCTTTAATAAAGAGAAAGACACATTAAAGAATGTAGTCTGAGATAATCCTAATCTGTTGCCTAGTTTTTAGCACCACCACGTGGCCGGCCCCTTTGTTAGCTTTTAGCAGAGTGCACTTTTGTAAGCATCCAGGCCAGGTCCCCAGTCAGTCTGAAGATAACCTTTCTAGTTATATATACTCAGTAAAAAGTCTTAGACACATCCTTTCCTTCTCCAGATCATATATATTAACAGAAAAATAGAAGAAAAAAAAAAAAACCAGAGAGAGAGTGAGAGAGCATGGTCATGGCTGGACTACCTTTGATTCAAAGATCAGCTTCATCACAGCTGACTTGGGAGACTAAACAACAACTATTGATAGTGTTGGTGTTTAAGGATGATAAGGCGATCAGTTGTAAAGTAAAAACAAATCAATAATGGGACATGCTTTGAAACAGAAGGCCAATGAACACTTGCAATTGTACACTAACTCAAAAACATTGTTGGTATTAAAGGATTTGGCCAGGGAGAAGGTTGAGTGTCTGAATGGTTAGTGTGTAGCTGTATCTTTTGAATGAAGTGATTATGTTAACAATTTAAAATTAAAAGAAAGAAAATTTACGACTCATCCGTATTTTATAACCAAGACAAAATAACAGCTAATTTTTTTGTTTTTGTTTTTTTTCTTCTTTTTTCTCTCTTCTAATTCTTCACAGATTTAGCAAAAGTCACAATTATTATTATTATTATTATTTAATAAATAGGCTATACATCTCTTAGTACAGCTTGCCACAAGGCGCAGTGACAGCAAAGCATTAAATATATAGTGAAGATAAAAAAACATAGTATAAGGATTAACTTACAAAAAAGAGTAAAATAAAAATTTTTAAAAATAAAATAAAAATTCAACTATATTACTAATTTCTGTTTTTGCCTAGACAACAGATTCTATCTATTTCATTTTCAAACCCACCCACCCCCAGCAAATTCAATTACTTTTATTTATTTTTTTTTTTTTCAAATTATAATTTTTTGAAATTCAAACCTTTTTCATTTTCCTACAAATTAGCCAAAATCCAAAGAAGCATGTGGTACTTATGAAGTCAGCCACGGTCTTAGCTATTTGTCAGCTGAAACCCTAGTTGTTTGAAGATAACTAATTACAAAACCAACATGGTTTACTTTATCACCAAAGGCTAAAGTGGATATTTAACTTTAACCAAGTATCTTAATCAGATAAACTTATAATCAAAATACCAGCTCAAGCAAAAGAAAGCACCTCTAGAGCTTTGATGAAGATTCTAATATAGATTGATTACAATTTTTATCAGTAATCTGTAATCAACTAAGCATGTCAAGAAGTAATAAT
>NC_068984.1:119700729-119703175 GCF_001194135.2 Octopus bimaculoides | reverse complement strand
AATAGAATAGTAAGCATCTTTCAGAAAGCTGTTCTCAATGCCAAAATACATTTTGTAAAGAGGAAAAATAATTTTATATAATATATATATATATATATATATATATCATCTTCAAGAAACCAAAATAATAGTTCCTAACTGTCTGTCTTTTGTATCCTTAATTCTTTACTCCTTGTGCATATGTGCTGGGCAGAAAGAAAAGTAATAATAATATAAAAAAAGGTCTGATATCTTTTTTTTTTTTTTCTTTTCTTGTATATGTATATATAATGCATTTTATGGCAAGTAACTCCAATAAATGCAGGAGATACACTTCAGTGATTACCGAAGGCAGGAATTAGTAGGCCTACTGATATGATACATACATACATACATTTGTAGTAAAGTAAACCTAATGCCAATCTTCTCCAATGCAGATTTGGAGGTTTAAGTAGACAGACAGAAAATGTGTCTTTATGATGGTGCAGAGGAAAAGCTAATGAGCACATCTAAAATTCTCTTTTCTGGTGGGGATTATAAATTCCAGCCTATATAATTTATGCCATCAGCTTTCTTCTAGTCAGCAAACCCAGTTACATTGGTTAGCATTTGTTTCTTTATCTTTACCGACAACTGTTTGGTTACAAAGTGGACGCTAGAGAAAAAAGATTACTTTCTTCTTGTTTCCTTCCACCAGACCTAAAGACTTCCCAAAAAGTACATTCCTGGTTATGACAAAATAATTCGCATTGGTCGTTTACTTTTTCTCTTGCCTGAAGAGGATGGAAAGTCCAAATCTTTGTCAAAATTGCAATCAGGAGTATCTAAGGAGGTTGCATCAATTGTGATGTCTATATCATCATTTAATTCACTGCTAGCAGTTGGAGAATCGATCAGCCAAGAGGAGAGATCTTCTTGTGGATATGCAATCAGTTCATTACCTGAAATATAAATAGACAATGAATTTAGCAGAAGTCACAGCAGAGTAGCAAATGTTACATACATATAACATGGAACATGTAACTGAGCAACAAAAGTATTTGTGACGTGATTAGTAGAGTCCTTATACAAAGATTCGTTGCATTATGTAGATGAGTTCTCACTGGCATTAAATTTACAAGCATCACTGATTAGCATGTATGCAAAGTATGCTGGTCAATGGCAAAAGTGTGACTCCAAGTAGAAATTCTCATATGAAGAAGTACAGTGTCAAAACTTTTGATTCAATAGTAATTCTCAAAAAAAAACAAAAAAAAAAACAACTTTTGAAGGATAGAAAGAAAAGTTAAGGCATAATTAATAATAAATAATTAAGGAGAGTAATCTCAAGTTTGAATTTCTATTGTTATCATATTTTAGTTCTGAAATAGCAAAAATAATTACTTGAATGTAAATATCACCCTGAACTGGTTAAGAAAGGAAGCAACCAAATTGAATCTAATGCTTCTAAATAAATATTAGAAACTTAATAGTCATTTTAATTTCTCATTATTAAACTAGAAATCTACTTAGTTTGTTAAGTCTATAATATTATATGAAAATGATAAGATTTAATCTTAACCTTTTAGCATTCGGATTATTCAGTCAAATGTAAAAATGTAATGCTTATTTATTCACGTTGCTTTGAATTAATCATGCATTATCTCGTAGCTTTGAGATTTCGATGATGTGATCGTTTATTTTGTGAATGACATTGTAGGGTAGATGTGACAGGTCAGATCTGGCTAGTTGTAATGTAAAACAGGTATAATATTTTGGATGGATATGGCCAGTTTAAATGCTAAAGGGTTAAGACAGTTGAATATCATTATTCACAGTTTCGACAGATAAAATATACCTGAGAAGTAACTATAGAGGAGAAAGGATGAGCAAAGCCTTTTTTAGAATACAGTCAAGAATATACATGCGTATGATGAATACACTTACAATCAAAGATATATGAGAGAAATTCTGGAAAAAGGAGTATTTGTGCTTTGTGTAGAGTTAAAAGCTGCTTAGGAGTGAATTGTTTTCTAGTTCTGAAAAGGTAAAATCAGAATTTTTAAATTTTAACCATGCCTCTAATGGAAGAATATCTAAAGAATAAATCTAGTAACTGCTGAGTGGTACAATGGGAATCTGTGAATTAACAAGGTGACAGCCTAACACATGACAACCACTATATTTCTGGAAATACTAAAAAGTTCAATGACCTAACTGCAAATATGTATTGTGAAATCGCAGATATATATTTGCAGTCTATCTGGCAAATATTGAACTCAAACTTAACCTTTCTTGTCCAAGACAGCCTAAACAGAGATAAAATAATATTTAATTTAGGTAACAAAATATTAAAGACTTTTTTTTTTTTTTTTACTAAAAAATAAATACAAATATATAAATTAATGAAAACCTTTTGTTTTCTCTGTTTTATCCTCATCTTTAGGATCATCAAAAGTAGTCAGGAGCTAAAAAAAAAAAAAAAAAA
>NC_068984.1:119700024-119700649 GCF_001194135.2 Octopus bimaculoides | reverse complement strand
CACACACACATGTGAAAGATTAGTCTGTTGTTGTTTAACCCCAGGATTATGCTGATCTCATTAATGATTGAAAAGTGTTCCAGCTGTACTCATTATGTCATATTTTCAGATATAGTAGTGTATCTTGAACTACATTATCCAATGTGTCATACCTTGTTTAAGACAGTAAGGTATAATTTGACAGGGATTTTGCTGCTATTTCTAGTAAACTGAGCAGCAACTTAGAAGCCACCCTCCACTTACTCATTGGTTCATTGGATATGTTGTTTTGCTTTTTTTTTTTTAATACTTGTTTTCAGTCATATATATAATATATATATATACAATGTCATATATAATAATAATAATAATGATAATTCAAGCATTTTGTAAGGTATTTTGCAAAACAAATCGGATCTTTCTGAATTGACGGGCACCGCTTGTTTTCTTAACGAAACACTTTCAAACTTGGGATACTGGTAGAATGTGTCATATAAAACATCTTTTTCTCTTAACAAAACTTTCTATATTGCAAGTTATTTCATGTTAAAGTTGTATTTCTGTAATTTCAACCAATCACTGACGTCTATTCAGCTGAATACAGTTACTGCTGTTTTTGTAAACAATAATTTTTGCCAGTGTCAAG
>NC_068984.1:119687829-119700014 GCF_001194135.2 Octopus bimaculoides | reverse complement strand
CTATTCAGCTGAATACAGTTACTGCTGTTTTTGTAAACAATAATTTTTGCCAGTGTCAAGATCGTTATTCCCTGTTAATTATATCGTTATTCCCTAGTAAGGGTTTAGGGTTTTAGGGTTTGGGTTAGTGTTAAGGTTATGAGTTATAGGGTGTTAGGGTTAGGGTTATGAGTTAGGTTATGGCAAAAATAATCATAACCCTAACCCTAAAACTAACCCTAACTATAAAACCCGAACCCTAACCATAAAACCCTAAAGCTAAAACCAGTACAAACGCACGAACGATGTTATAAATAACAGTACAGCTGATAGTTGTTGTTGACAAACAATGGCACTAATTTTATTCAAGGGAAAAGATCCCATTACACCGCTAGAACATCTTGCTTATATTCCATAGCAGTAATTGTTTTCACTTCAATAGACGTCAGTGATTGGTTGAAATTACCGAAATACGACAATTTTTTACATGAAATAACTTCACATACAAAAATTTTTATCTGTTCTATAACACAAAATATACAAGTATACAAAGTTTGAAAGTATTTCAGTACCAAAAACACTACATAAAACATAAATGAAAAGTGGTGCCCATCAATTCAGAAAGATCCAACAAATCAAGTGTATCTGTATGCAAAACAAATCAAGTGTATTTGTATTTGTATGTTTGAACTGTTTCCATCAATCCCCAGTTTCTGTACCACAGAATATATAAATGGTAACTCACTCCTATAACAGTTCTGCTGATGAAGGCATAATGCTTCCATATACCTTTACAAATGCCTGACTGCTAGGAAGTTGGTAGTGTCCAAAGAAGAAATAGAATTCATTTCAAAACATCAACTGATTTTGTTTTCATGCTTTAAATCTGATCTCCTCCTCCCTAACTTCTTAGGAAGCCTTCATGTTATTTCCTTGTTTGGTTTGCAAGATTCTTGACATGAAATTGTATGTTGAAACATAGTTTGTTGCATCTCAAGAGAGTCATTATGCCAATAATAAACATAAACACAGTCACTGGTTCTACTTTACTTCTTTATTTTTTTTATTTGTCAATTGGTTAACCATTTAACCAATTAACTTATTGAGTGTTTGATTAATCATTCAATCAAGCAATCAGCTAGATTTATCAAAGTCCTTTTGTCTTTGTTCACAACCTCAAAAGGCACTTTCATTTTAATTGCAAAATATTTATTCCCCTAGTTATTAATATAATAGTTCATTTCTGTAACAGAATTTAAAATTTAATTTTTGTTGTTAATTTAATTGATTTGAAAAATTTTTTAAAGTCTTTTTGCAAAGAAAACTAGAGTTCTTGCTACCTCAGCTGTGTCCACCTATCATTGGTTCCTCTGCTCCAGTGTTAGTAAAGAGAAACATATAATTCAGTAATATGTGACTCTTTGTGGTTCTACTTAAGAAGTAATCCTCCGTAAATATAGATCCATAAAACTACATGCATACACATTATCACACATGCAGGACGGACCTAAAGCCAGAAAGCTTTAGGTCCATCCTGCATATGGCAATCTGTGGAAATAATCTAGTGGTTTCAGCAGTTGTACCAACTGTAATTTTATACTTTGTGACTTTTGGATAACCCTGTGTTGAGAGGCAAAGTAGCCTTTCAAACATGTTTTTTTTTTTTTTGTATTTTTTTGTTTTTTGTCAGTCAACTGAGAAAGTATGAGCTCAATTCTATTGAGGAATAGATACATTTGGGGGAAAGAAGGTACTTATGACAGATAGGTAACTTACTCTGAAATAGATTTGTATCTCGTTTGTTTAATGCCACAAAAACTGGAATTATGTATAGATCATATGAAAACCTGATGTTTGCGAAACAATTCACTACATTATTGAAAATTATGAGATCCTTTAAAAAATTCTGCTTCAACAAAATACTGAGTCTTGGTTTTAAAAAAAAAAAAAAAAAAAAAAAAAAAAAAACTTTTCCTCCATTTTGGATCAAAATCAAACAAAATTACTTCTTTTACTGCTACCCACCCTTTTTTTCGTTTTCTCTCTTGCTGAGAATTATAAAACTGCTAGGTTACCACTTCTGAAAGTTTTTGCCAACAAGAATAAACAAAACTATATTTAAAAGCATCTAGTAGGAGATTTCTTCAAACCAAGATGACCTCAGGTGCCTTATTTAAAATGTTACAAGATTCTAAAGAAATCTAAGTAAATATCATTGTGAGAAAAGAAATAAATTGATAGAAGTCTCCTATTTAGTACCTTTGGTATCTATCTTTACAAATACACACACACAATCTATGTATATATGCATGCATGTATATATGTTTGTTGCAAATATCACAACTGCATTTATGTGAGTGACAGTGATAGTAAAGGGTGTAAACCACAACAGGAGGAATATACCAAGCACCTTCATTTGAAAAGTGCTGATTTTTCACTCTATTTTCCCCCATATCAATTGCTATCTCTGAATGATATGCAGACTCTCTCTCTCTCTCTCACACACACACACACACACACACACAAAGATAGGCTTTTGTCAAACTCCACTAACAAAGTATTGGTCAATTTGAAGTTAAGGTAGAAGATGCTTAACTTTTTTGATACCAAATCACTTGAGACTACCTCTAGTTCTTATAGACAAATTTCCTGATTTTAACGAGATCGAAATCAAAACTTTCCATCAAAATTCCATGTTAATTTTTATTCCACATGTCAGCTTAATCATAACAAAGTTATTTGTTATAAATGTTTTTATTACTTCCAAAACCAACTGAAACAGAAGTAGTATATTTCAGTAGAAACATGGGAACCAAAATATTAATGTTAAGAAATCTAGGATTACACTAACTTGTTTTATCATCATCATAATGATAATGATCATTTCAACTTTTGGCACAAGGGCAGAAATTTTTTAGGGTGGAGTGCTAACAATTGTGCCAGCTTACAGCCTTGTAATGGTTTCAAATTTTGACACAAGGCCAGCAATTTTGAGGGGAAGGGGAGTTAGTTGATTGTATAACACCCTCCCCCTGCTCAACTGATACTTTGTTTTATCAACTCCGAAAGGATGACAGGTAAAGTTGACCTCTGTGAGGCTTGAACTCAGATCTTAAAAGAGCTAGAAGAAATGCCACTAGGTATTTTGTCAAACATGCCAACAATTCTGCCAGCTCACCTTAATAATAATAATAGTAATAATAACAATAATAATAGCAATAATAAATTATAATGATAATGGTTACAAGTTCTGACACAAGGCCACTAAGTTCAGGGGAAGGGGATAAGTCAATTACACCGATCCCAGTGCTCAACTAACATTTATTTTATCAACTCCAAAAGGATGAAAAGACAAAGTAAACTTCAGTGGAATTTGAACTCAGCTGAAGTTGCCCTTGCCTTCTATAATAATGATTTCTATTGTTTTTCTTTTAGGCACAAGCGTGACTGTGTGGTAAGAAGCTTGTTTCCCAACCACATGGTTCTGGGTTCAGTCCCACTGCGTGGCACCTTGGGAAAGTGCCTTCTACTATAACCTCGGGCCAACCAAAGCCTTGTGGGTGGATTTGGTAGATGGAATCTGAAAGACGCTTGTCATATACTCGAGACATTTGTGGTTTCTTGTTGATGTCGATATCACAGAGGGAGATTGGTTCAGCTAAACTGATTTGCTCTCAAAAATACACTACATAAACAAGACATCTTCAAATGATGGTCTGTTCATTTTTCACTCCATAAAATGATGATAGTGAAGCTGACAATAAAATAACTGATGATAAAACATATGTTGGCATGTCTGTGTTGCTTGTCCTCCCACCATCGCTTGACAACCGATGTTGGTGTATTAATTTCCCCATAACTTAGCAGTTCGGCAAAAGACAGATAGAATAAGTACTAGGCTTACAAAGAATAAGTCCTGGGGTCGATTTGTTCGACTAAAAGGCGGTGCTCTAGCATGGCTGCAGTCAAATGACGGAAAAGAGTAAAAGAGTAATGACGAGGAGGAGGAGGAGGGGGGTTGAATGAGAATTTTGCCAGTTATTTCTAACAGCTGAAGAAACCATATAGAACAGCCTTCTTCTCATTGGCTGGAACTGAGGTGTTTTAAAAGCTTGTGAAGCCAATTCCAACACTCCAACAGGTGTGTGTGGTGGTGGTGATGGTGGTGGTGAAGGAGGAGGAGGAGAAGAACTTCCCACCACCACCACCACCTTCCTAAAACATGAGAGTGTAGGAACTAGCAACACAAGAAATTGCCTGAAAATGTTTATGTATGCTGTAAGGCTTGTGAAAGATGCAAATACGGGGATGGGTGTTGAATCATATACGAAGCAGTAACTGTACTGTTAGAATAACATATTACACGGTTTACATCAGTTTAGTGACAGCAGACCAAAGGTATGTACATATGTTAGATAATGGTAGCAACAAGAGAAGTAAAACACGTGCAATTCAATCGGTTTTCCAGTTAAAAACATGAGGAAGAGAGAGACTGAGAAATATTGATGTCTGTTACGTCATCCTCAGCAGCAGGAGCAGCACTTACAATAACACGATCGTGGTTACTGTGACATTAGTGTTAAAATGAGCACCGTATGCAAAGTGGCTATGAACTACCCCCACCAGTAGGATGATAAAAGAATATAATCAAAATATAAACAAGCAAAAGGGTGTACGTATGAGGAGGTTGCAGAGAACATGTGGGTTGTTGCTGCTGCTGATGCTGCTACTAGCATTTTTTAATGATTCAATTTCAAATTTTCGTTGCATAAAACAGAGAATTCTAGAAATGATGGTATATTATATTAAGCGAAAGATACCTAAATACTCTCTCTCACACTCTCTCTCTTTCTCTCCCTCTTTCATACACACACTACTTTAAACTTATATGGAAATACTTAATTCAAGGTATTTATAATCAGATAGAAACTACTTTTTCTTTTTAAAGGAACATTAGAAATAATAATAATAATAATAATAATAATAATAATAATAATAATAATAATAATAACAACAACAACAACAACATAGGCTACAGCAAATATTCTGCTCAATACCAAAGATTTGCTTGTCAGTTGTTTGACCGTAACCAGTTGAGCATGTCCCTTAGTGGTTGACGATATGTGCATCTCTGATCACGAGCAGAAGTAGTGGGGGAGCATCATAGCCATGTGTTGAGAGGAATTCTTTGGGGTTTGGATAATTCACCTTTCGATACAAGGGTGTTTTGTTCATCATCCTTAAATAACCCTTATTCAGGGACCTTTTGAGCAGGATGGGCTACTCGACCTGAAAAAAATTCTAACTCGGTTCCACCTGCAAGGTCATGCACTGTTTATCTTGATATAAGATCACCATGTTGCGCACATATGGTTGTGATGCATGTGCCTGGTGTACCCTTATCAGGTGAATAGTCATGATGGGTATATTGGGCTTCATATATTTGTATCCCAGTGTCACTTTGATGGCATACACTACTCTCTTACTCAATAATAATAATAATAATAATAATAATAATAACAATAATCATCATCAAGAATAAGAATTATTTTGTCTTGGTATAAAAGATAGGCTACAGCAAATATTCTGCTCAACACCACAGATTTGCTTGTCAGTTGTTTGACCGTAACCAGTTGAGTATGACCCTTAGTGGCTGACAATATGTGCATCTCTGATCACGAGGAGAAATAGTAGGGGAGCATCATAGTCATGTGTTGAGAGGGATTCTTTGGGGTTTGAATAATTCACCTCTGGAAACATGGGTACTTCATTCAACATCCTTAAATGACCCTTATTCAGGGACCTTTTGAGCAGGATGGGCTACTCAACCTGAAGAAAATTCTAACTGGGCCTCACCTGCAAGGTCATGCACTGTTTATCTTGATACGAGATCACCATGTTGTACACATATGGTTGTGATGCATATGTCTGGTGTACCCTTATCAGATGGGTAGTCATGATGGGTATAACGGGCTTCATATATTTTACCCCAGTGTCAATTTGATGGCATGTACTACTCTCTCACTCAATAATAATAATAATAATAATAATAACAATCCTTTCTCCTATAGGCACAAAGTCTGAAATTTTTGGGGAGGGGGGCCAGTCAATTAGATTGACTACCAGTATGCAACTGGTAATTAATTTATCGACCCTGAAAAGATGAAAAGTAAAGTTGACCTCGGCAGAATTTGAACTCAGAATGTAAAGACGGAGGGAATGTTGCTAAGCATTTTGCGTGGCATGCTAACAACTGCTAGCTTGCTACCTTAATAATAATAATAATAATGATAATAATAATAATAATGGTTTCAAATTTTGCCACAAGGGCAGCAATCTTGGGGAAGGGGGATGAGTTGATTACATTGACCTCAGTGTTCAACTGGTATTTATTTTATAGCCCCCCATGCCCCAGGGATGAAAGGTAAAGTCGACCTTGGTGGGATTTGAACTAAGACCATAGTGATGGACAAAATACCACTAAGTATTTCGTCTGGCACGTTAACGATTCTGCCAGCTAACCACCTTAATAATAATAATAATTTAATACTACATGCCAGTGGGTTTTCTATAATGAATTATCTCATGCATTCACTGTACAAAACAAGGAATGACACATGTTGGTAGAAAGGATGTGCACATCAGCGTAACTTCACAAATTGAAAGATATGTGACTTCATAAATACTAATGGCCAAAAGAGCTCAGATTTATAGAAGTGGAGAAATGAGATGATGTGAACTCTACAACTTTCTTAATATCCATTCCAATCTTTAGCTGGTCACATTACACAGAATTATCAGGTAAAAAAAGCTGATTTTTCTGAGGCATTGCAAGCTGTGGAATGGTAGTAATATGGATCAGTGGCAAGTTTAAACTTATTCGTTTCATCTACTTGAGACATTTGTAGTTTCTTGTTGATGTTGATATTACAGAGAGAGATTGGTTCAGCTAAACTGATTTGCTCTCAACAATGCACTACATAAACAAGGCATCTTCAAATGGTGGCCTGTTCATTTTTCACTCCATAAGATGATGATAGTGAAGCTGACAATTAAATAACTAATGATAAAATATCCTAAACTTTTACAGAAGTATTAATTAGTGTGTGAGTGTTTTAAGAGGGACTTGGCAGGAATTGGGTTAGAAATGAAAATGAAACTACTGAACACAAAATTTATTACCGAGTCTTGCCATCCAGTTGGAGTATCTTGACTGAAAAGCTAAAAAGAAAATTTTTAAAAAAATAAAGGATTAAAGGTTTTTGAAAAAATGTTATACAGAGGAGCTGTTTTCCCTTCAATCAGATCTTTAAGAAAGGTACCCTCCTGCTTCTCTTTACAAATTTCTGTCAATAGATTACAGAGTGCATTCTTTGAAAATGAGTCGTTCAATTTGATCAACTAATTTTAGAACCATTATGAAGCAATTGCTGCAAAAATGCAAAGGGATTTGAATTTGGATTTTGAAATAAGTTTTGAAATTAAATAACTATCATCAGAATATTTATTGAAAGAAAGCAGCATGAGTTTAAAAAAAAAAGATAGATACACGACTTAAATGTAATTAAACCTAACTGCTCAAGTTCTGAAATAATTAGTTTTAGCTTAAACTTGAAAATTTTCAAATATAATTTGGATATCAAATATTATAATTATTCCAGCCCCTTGAAAACTTTTGTTTTTTTGGGGGTTTTTTCTGTTTAAAGCTGAATAATATTCTGCTTTGAGAATGTGTAGAAATAAATAAATAAATAAATAAAACAGTTTTTACAGATAATATTCCTAAAAATCTGATTAAATTAAATTTATTATAAACAGCCACAAAGAAAAAAGAAAGGGAAAAAATAAATATTTTTATTTTTAATTAAACACGTATACTTCTTTTTTTTTTTGAGAACAAAGCAAACATCATTTATAATATAAATAGTTTGTACAACAATACTGAGGAAACCACCTGTAGTTATACAGTACCTGAAGAAAATCACCAACCATCACCAATTAGGAGGCATCTATACACTATCAGAACATCTGCACAATATCAGAGGAGTAAATGATACTTTTATGCTAATAGACTGTGATCTGTCACTTCCTAAATGTAGTCTGACCTTGCCAATAATATCTCAACAAACTTCATGGAATCCTCTTCATTGATACTATGAGCTATATTCCTACAAAGCTATTACATTCACTCTCCATTTGGCATTGAACTTTGCTCTGTGAAGCACACACACGTGCACATAGAACACATCCACTCCAGGCATGCCTTTCCATCTGAATCCATTGAATGTCCCAATATGATATGCACAATTTTCCAAGTGCAAAATAATAATTACTTTTGCTCAGCACACTGACCAGTTCTAACAATGTTTTGGCTATCACCATTAAACAAGGAGTAAACTACTTTCTTTGTTAGAAGCAGCACACAGTCATGACACCTTCAGCATGACTTCCACAAACAAAGATTGTACAGGCATTTTTTCTTTAAGGACAAAACAGCATAATCCCAAAAGCACTAACACATAGTCTCTGTCTGTCTGCCTATGTGTCAGGTAGAACAATAATCATTATTCTACACCTTCCTTATTCATAGGCAACACATAGTTATCTCCAAACTCTTCAAATGTTGGTCCCCGACAACCTTTCATAACAACAACACAACTCACTACAGCTACATTCTAAAAGATGACTGTCCTCTTCAAGCTACCCCATTCCTGAACAGCTTCACATCCTATAAAGCATAAAAGCATGTTATCTTAAAATATTACTAATATGTCTGGTATGATATAGCAGCCACATATACAAACTTTCTGGATGGCATAAAACAACTATCACTTATAAGCAAATTTTTACTCACCAACACACTATAACAATCAATAAACTATCAAGCTGTGTGCACAACTGTATTTCTTCTAAATGTTTCTACACCTCTGTGAACCATACCTAGATCCTTTGGTGCACACACCTCTCCTTCTTTATCTTAACAGTGTTTTAGCTGTCAGATCCTGTGCTAAGCACTTGGCCCAATACTTTCACTCCCAAACAGTATTATCTTCCCAGCAAACCCCTTAAATATCAGCTACAGAATTCAAGCTGAATGTCAACTGTAATGGCCAAACGAATCTGGAAGAGCTTGCAAGCACAATGACTATATCTCTTCTTCAATGTGACTAAACAAAAATGTTGCCATTGTTGTTATTGTTATTAAGCCAGCAAGCAAATGGAATCAAAGTGTCAAACAAAATACTTTGTGGTGTTTCTTTCAACTTTGCTTTCTGAGTTCAAATCCTGCCATAGTCAACTTCAAGATGTGGTGGCTACAACCAAGGTCATATACAAGGCAATGCCAAGGAACTTCCTTGACAGCACTTATCGCAAATAAACACTTAATCTCTTTTAATCCACAGCTTAGTGAAACTGGTTTCTTTAGACTAGACACAAGTCCAACCATACAGAGGTGTCCATCGAGAAGTGGACTTGAACCTAACTTTACAAATGCATGCAGATTAAGATGTATTCATCTCAAAAGGATGAGAGTCAAGTTTTGATCTGGTAGAGCCTGAGCTTTGAATAATTACTATCAAGTCTGGTTGATTTCTTCTAATTTTGTTATCTGTTATAGATTCTTAGTTTCTAACTTTGTTATCTCCTATAGATCCTTAGCTTATAGATTCAATTTAAATATGCACAAAAGCTTCTGGGTGGAATTTTGTATTAGAAAGGTCTGTTACGATTATGGTTACTCCTTTTGTTCTTCTGACAGACAGATACATAAATAGAAAGCAAAAATAAATAGTAAAAGCAAAATTGAAATCAAGATAAAGTTGCATAGAAAAATAAAAAGAAAAGAATAATATATAAATATATATGTACATAAAAATAATTTCTGAATGAAAAGAATGAAACAAATTTATTGGATAGTTGATAAAAATTTACTTCAATCAGTTTATGTCTGTGCTAGATGTATTTTTCATTTCTATTAATTTCACATTACTGCACAGTACAGTATCATTTAAGTAGGTATCAATCAAAATATAAATCATTGAAGTTTAGAATTTTATTTTGAGAATTAATTGCTTTTATCTCCAGCCAATAGTTTGGCCTAAGGTAACTGAATTTGCAAAAATAAATAAACACAAAGAAATCAGCAAGAAAGTAAAAATTTTGAAATACTGAAGGTTCCTTGAAGTAACCCTTATAGGAAGCTCATGTTGATTATACAACAATATGTTTTCTCTAACAGTAATGGATAGATCATCACTGAATTTGCGTGACATATTTTATCTTCTAATATAGTGATGTTCACAGTCACTAGTTAAATGAGTATGTTTTTACATATATGTATGCACTTGCTACTGTTATCTATGCTTAATCTATTCTGAAATTATGAAAATGTTATTTAAAAAATTAAACAGAACATACAAGTCCCTATTAATCTTCCGCATAAAGAAAATTCATTGATCATTAAATAAATACCAGACAAAAGTTACAGTTGCCTCCCTTGAGTAGCAGTTACTATTCAAACGTTCTACACAGCTCTTGAAAGGCAATGTTAAGAAAGTAATCAACAGAAAGAATTTTGAAAACATTGAACAAAGTGTTTTGGTGGATTTAATTGCAGAGCCATTATGTTCTGAACTAAAATTATATCAAGATCAACTTTAGCATTCATCCTTCCAGGGAGTCAATAAAATAAAGCATTAGTCAAGGAATATGTTTGATTAATCAATCATATACTCCTTCCAAAATTGGGTGCCCTTTTCATTGTATTTTCATATATTTTTGCATCATCTACACAAAAGAAACATTTTTAAGATGGTAAAAATTTGCACATATCTCCATATAAGCTTCTGTAAACATGTACCTGCACACATATTTCTTAATTTTTTCCCCTATTTCTTCTAGCTATTTATCTTTTATTTATTTTCTTCACAATTCCAAACTCTTATCATTTATCTGGAGTTTTAAGCCCTGTAAATTCAAAGCATTACTTTTGATAAAACTTGAGAGAGAGAGAGAGAGCAAAATATGGTATCAGAGTATAAAACCTTGTGATGTCAAAAATATGACCACTATAGGACAGTTTATATTCCAACTCAGAGTGTACATATTCTATACTCAAGTTATACACAATCTAATTAGGGCTGAACTTCATAAGCATTGTGTGAGTGTATAGAATAATGAAGAGAATCAACTAAGAATGGACAGTGTGATGTACAAGTTAGAGGTGTGATGTTACATGACAGTAAAGCAGCAGCAAATGTATGATACAAACAAGGTAATGTTTTTTCAAACACAGCATTGCCATTAGAACAGCAGAAATAATGGGTAAATTACCTTCTTGTTTGTATCGTACAATACCCATTCAATGCTTCTAATAAAAACAAAATAAGTTCGTTTATATATACCCATTGTTGTTCAATAAGCTATTTAGTGTCTAAAATCGGTGGAGGAGTTGTCAGTGGACAGTTTAGCTATTGGTAAAGCATTCAGCTGGTGTTTTGGGGGATATGGGTTCGACTCCCATGGCTGTTTGTTGACATTTTTTTCCACCTTTTAAGGGTAATTTACGCATTATTTCCATTGTCCTAATGGCAATGCTGTATTCAAAATATATATCACCTTGTTTGTATCGTACAATACACATTTGATACTTCTAATAAAAACAAATGTAAGTTTGTTTTTACATATACACACATAGCAGTAAATGGTTTAGAAATGAAGACTGGTTCAACAGTAACTACATAGTGAAGGATGGAAAAGAGATAACTACATAGCTAAAGATCAATGTAAGGGATATATAGTGTAGAAGTGAGCGAGCAAAGTATATCGAATTTCTCCTTTTGTCTGTATTACAACTGTGATATTGTTTCCTTACATAAGTACAAAGCTATGTATTTTATTGAGGTTTTTCGAGCGAGATCGTTGCTGGTGCCCCTGGACTGGCTCATGTGCGGGTGACACATGAAATCTTTCGAGTGGGATCGTTGCCGGTGGTCCTGGACTGGCTCATGTGCGGGCGACACATGAAATCTGTCGGTGCCCGTGGACTGGCTCTTGTGCGGGTGACACATGAAATTTCTTCGAGCGAGATCGTTGCCGGTGCCCCTGAACTGGCTCTTGTGTGGGGTTGTTGTAGGATTTTCAAGCGAGATCATTGCCGGTGCCCCTGGACTGGCTCTTGTGCGGGTGACACATGAGGTTTCTCA
>NC_068984.1:119677963-119687258 GCF_001194135.2 Octopus bimaculoides | reverse complement strand
TTGAGGTTTTTCGAGCGAGATCGTTGCTGGTGCCCCTGGACTGGCTCATGTGCGGGTGACACATGAAATCTTTCGAGTGGGATCGTTGCCGGTGGTCCTGGACTGGCTCATGTGCGGGCGACACATGAAATCTGTCGGTGCCCGTGGACTGGCTCTTGTGCGGGTGACACATGAAATTTCTTCGAGCGAGATCGTTGCCGGTGCCCCTGAACTGGCTCTTGTGTGGGGTTGTTGTAGGATTTTCAAGCGAGATCATTGCCGGTGCCCCTGGACTGGCTCTTGTGTGGGTGACACATGAGGTTTCTCGAGCGAGATGAGCGTGGCCGTTGCCAGTACCGCCTGACTGGCCTTCGTGCGGGTGACACGTAAAAGCACCCACTACACTCTCTGAGTGGTTGGCGTTAGGAAGGGCATCCAGCTGTAGAAACTCTGCCAAATCAGATTGGAGCCTGGTGTAGCCATCTGGTTTCACCAGTCCTCAGTCAAATCGTCCAACCCATGCTAGCATGGAAAGCGGACGTTAAATGACGACGACGATGAGAATAAGGAGATTGTATGATGTTTAATATTTCAACAAAGCAAAAATGAGAAATTATTGGCTTCAGCATGAGAGTAAGCATGGCTGTATGGTTAAGAAGTTTGTTTCCCAACCACACAGTTCCAGGATCAGTTACACTGCATGGCACCTTGGGCTGGCCAAAACCTTGTGAGTGGATTTGGTAAACTGAAACTGAAAGAAGCCTGTTGTGCATGCATCCACTTGTCATTGTCTTGATATTGTAAGCAAGTATCACTTTCATACAAGTGGTGTTGCTCATACCCAAATTCCCATGAGAAAATATATATATATATATATATATATATATGATGATGATGATGATCTTACCCTCATTACAGATTATGTAACAGAACTAGGAAAGAAATTTCAAGTGTGGAAACAAAACCTGAAGTCAAAGGGTCTTAAAGTTAACTAAGCAAAGACCAAGTTCCTAGTGAGCAAAAAATCAAACAGGACTCTACCCACATCAGGTAAATGGCCCTGCTTGATATGTAGGAAAGATGTAAGCAGGAATTTCATTCAGTGTACCCAGTGCAAGTTATGGACACACAAGAGGTGTAGTGGAATAGTAGGAAGATTAACAGAGGAAGTAGTATTTGTATGTAGATGTAGAAGAGCCATAAAGACTACAGACATATGGGAAACTGATTTCCTCAAATGTCCCCGAGGATCTCTGGAAGTAATAAATAATTTCTGCTACCTAGATGACCCAATTAGAAAAGGAGGAAGATGTACTGAAAGTGTAATTGTTAGGATAGGAATAGGACAGAGAAAGTTCAGAGAGATTTTACCTCTGTTGACAAACAAAGGTCACTCTCTCCAAGTGAAAGGAAGATTGCATGATGCATGTGTACAAACTGCAGTACTACAGAGTAGTGAAACATGGTCCCTGAATGCAGAGGACATGTGGAGACTAGAGAGGAACAAAGCCAGTATGCTCCACTGGATGTACAATGTCAGTGTACATGTATGACAACACTAGTGTATTAGGAGAAAAGTTAGGCATAAGAGAGATTAGATGCAGTGTGCAGGTCTTGACTTTGTAAGCTCCTGTCAAGCCATACAACCCATGCCAGCATGAAAAACAGACATTAAATGATGATGATGAGGGTGGCGATGATGACATATTCTTCCACTGATGTATATCAATGAGAAGACTGATAGGTAGGTGTGTTCAAACACCTGTTTGAACACAGCTGCACAAAGTACCCCCTTGTTACTCTTGCCATCAGAAATGCACAGAACAGGTGACAGGCCCACCGGAAATCTACACCAATATCTTGTTCACAAAACACAGGAGATAAAACTTTAAAATTTTTTTTTTTTTTTTTTTTCTGTTTTAAATAGAAATCAAATCTTTGATTTGATCTGTTGCATGACATAGCTTGTGCTCAATGTTGTTTACCATCCTGCACTAAGACCTACCAGGTTTCATAAACATGCACCACACTGTGATCTTTAGAAAACCAAGCTCTTATAGTTGTTAAATCAGTAATAATTATTAACAGAAATATTATTAAATTCTTTAGCTAAAGTTATATCAACCAAATCCAAGTCTACTCAAAAGCCACAAACTTTTGGTTATTTTTCCCCCAATCAAAGTGGTTTTAACCCAATATATTAATGGTTTCACATTTTGGCACAAAGCCAATAATTTCAGGGGAGGGAGTAAGTCGACTACATCAACCCCTAGTCCTTGACTTATACTTATTTTATCGACCTCAAAAGAATGAAAGGCAAAGTCAACTTTTGCAGAATTTCGACTCAGAACACAAAGACAAACGAATACAAGCTTTTATTTACAACTGAATTTCCTTCAAATTACATCATTAAATTACATATCTACATATTTCTCAATGCTTCTGCATTTATATTCTAAATATAAACTGACATCAGAGTCACATTGGTAGTTTTAGTGAGTAGGCAAAGAATAAATCACCCACTGCAACTGCTGTTAATGTGCTTTATTTTAGCTTTGTTAAAACACGTTTTTTAAGTTTACTTTATCTTAGTATATTATCATCATCATACTGAAAAGGAGAACAAAAAAAAAGAGAGAATAAAGTTACAAAAGTTACATTCTCTCAATTTCCTGTAATTCAGACAGCTTCATGGTCCCAGCAGACAAAATGGAAAAGGCATTGTCCCTGAGGATAAGGAGGGAGATGTACTGTAAAAGCCACTCTGACTCATGGGGCTCGCACTTGTGGATAGTCATCTCCTTCCCAATAGTGGTGAGCAGAGATATGGTCCAGGGGCTGAGAATGCCAGAGGTCTCCACTGCCACAGGCTCAACCATAAACCTGCCAGAGAACGACTAATACTTTGACAGTTTGCTTTTCTCAGCCTGACAAGCAGTGGAGCCTGGGCTGGTAACTGAACACACCAAGTTGTCACAGCATGTGACATCATAGATGGGGGCTTACCACCATGGAGCAGGAAAATTGTCAGAGTCAGGCCTTTCCCTATCCCCTTGGTCTAGCCCCACTGGCTTGAGCTTGAGAAGGGAAGCCTGAGACATCTAAGCCATACTTTATGATTTCGCTAAGGACATCATAGTGTGCCTCATTGAATAGTTTAAGTCAATTCTGTCCATGCAAGTTTGAGTCCTGATCACAGATCAAATATTTAGGAGTGATTTCTAGATCCTGTACATAAGACAAAGTTATTTCTTATTTGCTCCATGGAGGTCAAAGAAAGGAAAAGCTGTATATCCTAGCATGCTTCAGCCATGCACATCCCACCTTTTATTTTAGTCTGGTGTATCTAGGATCATACCATCCAATGAGACCTTGCTTTTATGTCGTTTTTTTTTTAAGGCAGTAAGGTGAATTCAAAGAGAGCTCTTACAGTCTTTTACTACTATTTCTAGCAGAAACTCATTTCCAGAATTAGTGCTGTTATGTTAGCTGTTGACTTTATAATTATCTTCTAGATAAAGAATGGGATGTGTTGCCTATGGTCTATGCAAACCTTTATGTCTGATGTGGTTGAGGATTCCTTGTTGGAATCTGATGCCTGTGCAAAAAACATAGGCAAGAATAATGTCAGATATGGTGAAAGAAGATGGTTATTTTAGGTGGAGATGGCATGGGTGAGCTTGGGTTGCAATGGTATGTTGCATGCTAGTTTAGAGAAGCAGAAGTCATTGTAATAGTGATAGTAAGCCAATGCCTGGATTGAAAGTCTTTGCTTATCAGCTGGATATTCTATGTATCAGAGAGGGAGGGGAGGAGGGGAAGAGAGAAAGGGAGAGGGAGAGAGAGAGAAAGAGAGAGAAGCATCATTACCATTATAGATGCATATGTGGACAGCCTTCAAATACTGCTCACATTTAAGCTTTGTAGATTTTCAGCATCTAGTCACAGCTAAAATATTTTCCAATTGCAAAGAAGGAGTTTAGTATTTTGGGTGCAGTTTTAGCAATGTTAGGGGTATGTGATCTTCCAAAAGAAATCATCAGTGATAGTAAGGCCAAGTATTTGTAGTGACTTTGATGGTTCTATATCAGTGGTTCTCAACCGGGGTTCATATTGCCCTTGGGGGTTTCCAAATAAGGTTTTGTTAAAATTTTTGTGCAATACACAAAACATTTATACCTTTCTCTATACAATTCCTAAACATATTTAATCATAAGAATGTAATAGGAGATTTTAGACATTGAATGGCTATGAGGGTCCTCCTTGCCTTAGTAAAATAGGGATCAAAGGGGTTCATAAGTGAGAAATGGTTGACAGCCACTATTCTAGAGTATGATGTATACACATAAATATATGCATGTGGACATCAATATGTGCAGTAAAAATACTGTACATATTGATGTTCACATTTTATACTTAATAAAATTCAAATTTTTTTTTTAAACTTTCTTTAAAAACTTTTGCTTGGTTTACATTTTAAATCAAGTGTCAAATTTTGAGAATGAAATGAAAGCGGTAGAGAAATAAGTATTTCGCATAAGGTTCAAAGAGCTCAATCACTGAGTGTTTGAAAATTATGAAACTAAAAGCAAATAAAAATCCAAATACAGCTTTCATGATGTTAATATCGTATCTTAATAAGTTGAAAATCAAGTGCAACAATTTGAAAAAGATAAATATTTGTTTAAGTGATCAATAAATTAGACTTTCAAATTAAATAATAGGAGTAACACAAAATCTGGTAGAATCGAATTTTATCAAGTAACCTCAAAAAACTGTGTGTGTGAGAGAGAGGGGGATGGAAAGGAGAGAGAGAGAGAGAGAGAGAGAGAGAGAAAGAGAGAGAGAAAGAAAGAAAGAAAGAAAGAAAGAGAGCATCATCATAATTATTATTGCTTTATGTTGTTGTTTTTTTGTTTTGCTTTTTTATCTTGCATGGGTCAGATGAGTGTCTTGTCTCTTGTTGCAGTCTCTCATAATTTTTTTAAGACCAGCCTTTACCACAATTTCCTCCATCTTCCTTCTAGCTCAATTGCTTAGCACCCCTTTAGTCAACTATCATCATCCTGTGTGTATGAAATGTCAATACCAGTGCAGTATCCTCTCATGCACCATATTACAACCATTTCCACTGATACCCAGTTTTTTTTACAGCTCATTTGTACTCTGACAAGCATTCACATAACATTACACATCTATCAGAGCAAGTTCACCTTATGTCTATCTACTCAAGAGGCATCCTTTGTATTTAGTGCCAATAATTCCATTAACTAAACTGCGCTACTACACTTAATACACATGCATTGTACAATCAGCCCTTCACTTGCAGAGGAAGATCTCTTTGTAGCTGCAGGAGTAATAACTTACTAAACTTTTTCCAAACTGGCAACAATACCATCAAAAGAACCACTTGCATTGCTGATTAAGTCATCTAGGCAAGAAAAGCTTGTTAACTATTTCTAGGAATTCATCTTATGAAGAGTTCTTACAACTGACTACTCCTGTACATTTGCTGCACACTAAGTCCTACTCTGTCAATCTGCCTATGATCCTAAAAAAATCTCTTGTACACCAAACAGGTTTACATCAAACATACCAAGTTTTCTTAGAGACCCCAGACTACAGAGTGTAAAACTGTGTCAAAGGTCTTCTCCAGGACAACAGATGCTTGAGTTTGCTCTTACCTGAGGACTTGTATAGTTGTTTCACTAGAAAGCAAACATATTGATGTACAACCATTCTCGTATAGGCTTAAGTTATTTCTCTTCCTAATTAGTAACAAAGCGTTACTTGATAACTTGATTCATCAATTTGATATCTTTGAGGGTGCTCCTTTCCAGGGCTCTATTTTGATCATATAGTTGTTAACTTCAATAGCTGGGACCTTTGCTGAATCTACTTGGAGCAGCTGATCCCTCACTCTTCCTTGTATTCCCTTCTTCCAGCAAATCTCTCAGTATAAGAGTCTCACGAACCTCTTTCTCTGCAGCATCAACAAGAGTAAGTGGTTTGTTACCATTCTATATATACTGTGCTGTTTATTTACCAGTAACATGCTGATTTGCACCATAAATGAATGAACACATGTAACTACACACGCGCGCGCACACACACACACACACAGGTCAATTAGTCCATGTGATTGACAAGTATGCTCCACATCCACATGCATCTGGATCCAATCCAACTATGCAATATATTGATTCATCATCCTCTTACTATAGCTTCAAGTCCAATAAATCTTTAAGCGAAATTTGGTTAGACATAAACTATTATGTGAAAATTTGGTGTGTGTGTGTGTGTGCGTGTGTGAGTGAGTGTGCAACTATATTAAAATGTGTATCAAGTTGAGTCTCTTTGCACCGAAAGATAAAATAGTTGTCCAATAGATATTGATAAAATATGCTGCAGACCGAATGAAACAAGTGGTGAGATAGACATAATAAACTATAAACTAAAACTGTTGAAGGCAGTGCACCAGCATAGATGCAGTCCAATGACTGAAACCAGTGAAAGCGCACACACACACACACACACACACACACACACACACAATTTCGAGGAAACAACTCTGCAAGAATCTATGCTGTTCATATTCCACAGGGAGAGAATTCCCAGGAGAAGCAACATTCTAGGGAGAAAGGGCCAGGAAAGTGGTTAATGTGCATCTGATTGGGGTGTTGTATGAGTGATAGGAGGAGGAAAGACCAGTGAGTCTGGGGTGCTGAAGAGGAGGTGGTACAAGACCAGCCAGCACCAAGGAGTGGAGTAGAGGCTATTACAGTAGTGGTGAGAAAGAGAGAGTGTGAGACTATGGACCAAAAGCTGATGTGTGTGTGAGAGAGAGAGATTTGTATCTGGAGCAGAGGTAAAGGTAAAAAGATAGCTGTATAGACTGTGAGATGCAATGGCTATGTAGATAAGATGCCACCATGCAAGTTTGTGTTGAACAGTGAATACCTAACATTACATAAATGGGGCAAGGTACTTAGCAGAGTCTACTTTGATGCATTTCACAAGAAAATAAGTATCATGAAAATAAGTATTATGAATAAGTTTATGTATAACAAAGTTAGCATCTATCTGGGTGAAGATTTTTTTTTGTCCACTTAATACTATAGACTGTAGGAACATGCACAAAACCCATAAATTATCAGAAGTATATGGTAAAAAAAAAATGTTGAATGGGTGAATGTTTCTGTTGGATATTCAAGTTATTAATACATTAATTAGAAACATTGGTGATTATGAAACGTAATCTGTCCCATCATTAGTAATAAGACTGTCAAAATTTCAAATTATATTTACGTAATGAAGAAGTAATATTTAAAAAAAATATATTATGGATGTGTGGATGTACACACGTCAATAGAAGTTAGATTCAAATATTTTAAGTGAATGAAAATTAATGTTGGAAACACAAAAATGTTTAGGAGTTTAACTTTTCAGCCTATGAAACCATTTTGGAGTTTAAATAGCTTTATACCGACACAGCTGAGACACTCCCAGCTCTTTGGTTCTATAAGACAAAACTTACAGCTATAAAGTGTTCATATCTGAATTAAAACCTACTGCAAATTTTTGTGTAAGAAATTAACTATTATTTATATTCCAATTAACGAATGATCTTGGTTATTTCACAAAATACTTCCAGATTCTTCATTATTTTAAAATTAACTGCAACACAGTCACAAAAGATTTCAAGTACTGGGCTACTACCAGGCTAAGTCCAAAGTTCAGATTTTGAAGGCCTACATTTATTTCATGGTTGAGTGGTTAGGAGCAGAAAGGGCATCCAACTAAAAAAATAATAGGGTTCCTGGTATGTACTCTACCTGGCCATTTACACTTAAGCTTGTGGTCTAACTCTAACCCTAAACATAATCCCTAACCTAGATCAGATCATTTGACAGCATAGACTATGGATACTGCAGTAGACTGCATGCTAAAATAGCACCAATAACTGCCCTGATAAATATATCATGCCACTCAAACTAAAGTGGGAGGAAAAAATGGATTTGAAACCACTAAAAAAAGTAGGTTTGTTATTCTAATATTTTAAAAATATTTTTCCCTAATTTTATTCAATAAGCAATCCTAGTTACAATATTTTAATTTCTTATACAAGTTGTGATCTAATGTTTTGAGAAACGTTAGGAACCACTAGTCTGTATAATATATAATCTTGATCACAAGTATGAATTTCTCAAAAGTGAAAACTATTTTCTATCCAATTTCTTTTACCCTCAATTTATCAAAAATCCAAATCAGTTTTGTCTCAAGATAAAACCTATTTTAAAAAATATTATCAAATAGTCAACACAAGTTATGGAATTAATTTAAGAAAAAAAAAAGAAATTAATAATTCAACTTACAGACAGTAAAGTATTGGTATCCAAGTTGTAGGTGGAACTAGAATCTGATAGCATTCCTTGGAGACCATCCAAATCATTTTGTATTGAATCAAGTTGTTCAGCCAGTGCTTCACTGAAGTAAAAAAAAAAAAAAGCAAAAAAATTTACAAATGTACAAAAAGAAAGAAAAGAGAATGAAGTATATCCTAATTAGGAAATCAAATAATTAACGCCACTGCCCTGCAGCAATAATCTGATCCATTTTAAACTACTTTCTGTAACAGTAAACAAGAAGCCATTGTTTCACTGAAAATTTTAAGCATCATTTTAATTATATGTAATTAAATTGCAACACATATTTCATACAATCTGTGATTTGTATTTATAATAATCAAACGTTTTCTTCCAGAGTTAGGTGAACTCTTGAACTTCAAGTAAGCTGTAGCTTACAGGTACTTTCTCTTTCAAAACATATTCTATATGCAATAACTATTCTGAAGAACTCTTCCTTTTCTCAATATGCCAAACAGCTAATCACTAGTGAGATTGAATGTCAAGAGAAACGATACATAGTTTATAATAATTCCAAATTATGGAATGCATTATTAATATTAATTATGCAATTATTATATTACTCAATTTCAAAACGTTGCAGACTTGGTTTTGGTTTTTCTTTTTCTTTTTTTTTTTTTTTTTCGGTTGAACTGAAAAACATTCTTTTCACCAAATCAAGATATCAAAACTTAGAATCACATGATCATAATAGCTTATGGAATAATACTTATAGATTGTGATACATAGTAATGTAAAAAAAAATATTTTAAATATATTATTATTGGTAGTAGCAATGTCATGATTCTGTTTAAAAACAAGTTTTTTGCTACTAAGAGGCTGCCTTTCTCTAAAAATGTATTTTATATATTATGCTCTTAATAGTAATTCAAAGTCATGAGTGAGTTTGG
>NC_068984.1:119675811-119677766 GCF_001194135.2 Octopus bimaculoides | reverse complement strand
TATATATATATATATATATATATATTCTTACAAGCCTAAAGCTGTAGAAAAGTAATAATGGAAATGATGGTGATATTGATAAGTCATGGCAAATAAAACTGATGACTGAAAGTACCAAGGGAGTTAACTAATTATGATCAAGGTTTATTAACTAATAATAGACTAGTATAGTTTTGCTTACATCCTTTATTTTTTCTTCAAAAATTCATAACATTCAAATTTTTTGATTGCTTATATACAGGGTAGCCAAGCCTACCTTGATTCCCATTCTACCCATTACAGCTAAATTGGACAATGTAACTCTAGATGAAATACATGATGAGGTTGGAAAATGGGGCCAGAGATGTGTTGTATTCAAAGGTGTGCTTGAACAAAGATGACTTGAAGCTAAACAATAACAACTAAGAGATGTATTATTTGAATATTATTGTACAGCATTTTCTTTTTCAGATGTCAATTTTAACTGCGGTTATTCCAGTTGTTCAATCAATGGGGCTGTTGACTAAATGAATTATAGTGTAAGTGATTGAGTATTCCATTCATACCCTTAATGTAGAATAAAACTGTCCAAGCAGAATCAGCATGATTATGTATGAGGAGGGTGCTGAAAAGTTCCTGACTTTAAGGGTATTATGAAAGGCCGGGTTGGAGGCCCGACCGTCTGAGTTCTTTTGCAGGACTTAGAAAAATCGAAAGACCGCTGCAATAAGTGGGTGAATATGAGAAGGGAATATGTTGAAGAAAATCATAATTAAGTGATCCTCATGTCTTTTCTTTTACCCAAAGCCAGGAACTTTCAAGCACCCCTTTCATTTGTGTGTGAAGAAAGGTGATTCTGATTCTAGGCAAAATCCATTTGATGAAGTACTACACTGTTTCCCCAATTTCTTTCATACTGCTTAGGCCAGTTCAAAACCACTGATCTAATTGTGATTACAAAGTCAACAACTAGTCATTCAACCATGACTAGTGAAATGTTATATGGGTGTTTTAGCATTACAGATAGAACATCAGTACTACACAGGTACAAAATAAATAACTCGTTAGCACTTTTGATATCAACCTGTTTGAATCCATCCTTGATCCCATGATAAAAACTTCCTGTTTTAAAATGATCTAAATTAAAACTTTCCATCAAAATTTCATGTTAATTTAATAATGACAAAGTTATTTTACAAAATTCTTCAAAACAAAGACAGTAATATTTTAACAGAAATATGGTAACAAAAGGGTTAAAGTGGTTTAATAATTTCTCTGTATTTATAAAATAATTTTCTTTCTGTCACTTCCTAACCTTTCCTCAATAGACTATCAAACACCGAATGCATTTTCCGTTTATATCTAAACCAGACAAGGATGACCATTTTTGAGAAATGAGCCACGTGAGACATGGCTCATTATTAGGTGGGCTGCACAAGAAAAAAAAAATTCAGGGTAATATTTCATTACTGCAGTTTGCCCATGGATGATTTCAACTCTACTCTTTAATCCTTACACCAGCTAGGATTTTTATAACAATACAATCAAATAATAAAATAAAACAAAACACTCTTTGGTTTATTAACTTTAAAATGTTTAGATATACTCAACAAAATGTTTACACATAAAAGTCAACCAATTATAAAATAAATAGAATTAAGATTGAATTTATATATGGAAATTTTAAAAAACAAAATATCTGGTCTTGCAAATTCACAGTCAAGCAGTTGGTATTAGGCTAAATCTTAAATTCAAATAACTTACAGAAATGATGGAAAAGTACAAGAAAAAATTTGTCAGATTTTAGGTAAGGCATTAGAAGGAAAGTTTGCAATATTTCAGGTTTCAATTGCAAACTAGAATTTTTTTTTTTTTTTTAATATGTGCCCAAGTTTATTTTCTGCAATTTTTGCAAAATCAGATCATTCAAAATAAATTATTATTAATTTCAAATTCATAAAAGATTTGTGTGTGTG
>NC_068984.1:119668218-119675801 GCF_001194135.2 Octopus bimaculoides | reverse complement strand
TGTGTGTGTGTGTGTGTGTGTGTGTGTGTGTGTGTGTGTGTGTGTGTGTGTGTGTATTCTGAATCAGTTGAAAAGTAGAGTGGCTTTCTTTGACAGAGTTATGTCCCTTGCCCTAGGTTAAAATCCTGATGACGAACGAGTTTCTTTTTTTCATACGAATTTCGTTCTAACTATTCTGTCTTCATCTATTTCTCCTGTCTGTAGTCTCTAATACTGAACTTCGCGCTACACAACTAACCTGATGAACCAAAGAAGAAGACAATGGGCAATATAAATAAATAACTAGAACATTATGTATAAATTGGTATGCATATGTAAATAATGTTTTAATGGAGAAATACAGGATACTATTCTATATAGCTACGTTAGTCAGTAGGGGAAAAAAAAAAAAGCTTTTTCCAAGCTAAGAAACTAATCTATTCTATGTAAAACGTATGAAGGATGAATTTAAATAGAAGAGCTTGGCAGTGCAGATAAAACATATGCATGCTTAATTTGTGTGGGAAAGTTAGCAAAGAAGCTAGGATTTAAGAAATATATTCAGCTGGTAAGCAAAAACAATGCATGGCCTGACATTGGTTTTTACTGAGATGATTTTTGCAAATGTATATAGTTTAATGTGTGTGTGTATGTGTGTGTTTCAACAAAGATTACCCCCATTTGAATTCCTTTTCAGAACTGCTTATCAATTTTTTTAAACAGAAAGTCAATGAAATGCATTATTATAACTTCTGTAATAATATGTAACATACATACAACAAACACAATTAAATAATCAGGAGGCACTTTAATAAATTAATCAAGTGTCTAGCAATTAATTTTATGTTGATTTGTCTGTAAATATAAAAAAAACTCAATATGTTAGTAGAGAAAAAAGGTATCAAGAAAATTAGACCAGTGGTTCCCAAAACTATTCAAGTTTGCTGCAGAATTATTTTTATCAAAATATTTGGCATTGAATAGAGCTTTTTTTTTTTTTTTTCTTCCCCGCCCCCACCTCTCCCTCTTATATCCATATCACTTAACCAAAACTATTCAGTCATCATTACCTTAAGACATTGTTTCTACTATAGGCATAAGACCTGAAATTTGGTGGGAGTGGGGATAGTCAATTATATTAACCCCAGTGCTTCATTGGTACTTAATTGAACGAAAGGCAGAGATGACCACATAAAGAGGGAGAAAATGCTGCTAAGCTTTTTGTCCAGTATGCTAATGATTCTGCCAGCTCGCTGCTTTATCTTTACCTTAATATATCACTAGCATTGTCTAAGTAGAATTTTTTGGTTTTTTAATTTTTTTTTGGGGGGGGGGGGTAAATTAAAATTACAAAAATCTTTTCATGAATCTAGATTATATTTCTATTGAAAATGTTTTGGGATCCACTGGTAGAGAAACTCTGAACACTCAAGCTGACAGTTCTTTAAAAAAAAAAACCCCAGTTCATGTGAATATTGATGTATATGCTATTAATTCATATTGTGAAACAAAACAAACAGAAATTTCAAAACTATTTTTCTTTTTCGGTGGGGAGTGGGGGAGAACAAATTAGATTTCTTCAAATACAACAACAATCAGTCAGTAGAACAAAACCTAATATATAAGAAGTTCACAGCTTCAAGGATGAAATTATTCCTGTATACTACATTACCCTCTCTATCTGAATAGGTCTAGCAGTGAAAGGTCTCATATTATCATCTTTTGTTCAATATAACTAAACTTAACTTTAAAAAATCTATAGGCATCCTCTCATGTCCTGGAATCATTGTGTTGCTGAAAACCTTGATATAATGCTGAATTCTGTAATGCAAAGAATATTTTCAACTGACTTCTATGTAACATAGAAGCCAATGGAAAATAGGTTTTACCCTACAGAATTCCTTGTTTGAGCAAGATTTTTCAGTAACACATTTCCATAATGTTAGAGATGCTGAGGGGATATCCTGTATTATTAATCATGTTAAGAATTATCTTCATACAAACTTAAATCTCCTTTTAAAACATGTGTACATGCATGCACATAAAATCTTTCAAAATTCATGCTTGAATGCAAGAAATTATGCTCATGCTTGTGCATAAGAACAAACCACAGCAAAACACTCGGTAAATAAATATTGATTTCAAACTGATACAAGGCTATAGGCAGGAAAGGAGTCAGGATGGTCAATTAAATCAACCCCAGATCTTGACAGGTGCTTTAATTGACTCAGGAAGGGTGAAAGTCTATGTGGATCTCAGTGGGATTTGAACTTGAACAAATATCAATACAGCTTAAAAGAATAATTTCTTTACTTACAAGAGACTTTTAAAGAAAGCAATCTTTGACAAGTTTCTTTACAATATTGAGCTAGTTTTTTTTTTTTTAAATTTTAGCTAGGACTAAAAACTGAAATAATATGCTAACAACAAATAAGTACAATATACATAAAGAAACATTGTTCAAGTTTCTTTACTAAGATAAGATTCCATGTGATGATGTGTAAAGATATATTTCAAGCAGTATTGCATAAAACAAAATTTTATGGGTAGTGTTTTAGCAGGTCAAATAATTATTATAGAAGATCTATCATTCATTAGCTAAATTCTACTGGTAATTATATACTGCTTTCCAGCTTTTACAGGCACGGATGTTTGATGTAGAAGTTTGGTTCTCAGTCGATTCATTTTGAGTTCAGTCACACTGTGAAGCACTTTGGGCAGGTGTATATTCTGCTACAGTCCTAAGCCAACCAAAACTCTTGTGAGGGGAAAATGGTAAAGAGGAAACTGAAAGAAGCCCATTGTGTATATAAATATAAACATGTATGTGTGTGTTTATATTTTCACTTCTTGATAACTGCTCAGCCACAAGAGATGAAATTCTCATTTCCCCAGTCAATAAATTGTCTGCAGGCTTTGCGCCTTGGAAGACATGTGAAATAAGAGATCCCCTGCTTGAAAATCGGGTAAGGTTTAGTAACAGGAAGGACATCCAGCTGTAAAACAATGCCTTCATAACATATTCATCTAACCCATGCTAGGACAGAAAAACAGACAGAAAAGTGAACAAATATTTTGGGAAACATCTTTGCATGAGATGTGTATAATACAAGTTTTCATAATGAGTGTTGAATATAAAATATAACTGTAATAGGATGAGAATGCAATAAATCAAGCCAATGTAGCAGGCGTCTGTGCAGATAGTTTGAAGCAGTGAAAATAATGAGAGAGCTATGAAAATGATGGTCCTATGATACAAGAAATAAAACCCAGATGTATGAATCTTAATGCTGGTGTCACTATCCATTGTTGTAAACAAAAACATTAAACATCGCAAGAGCAACAAGGTACTAAGTCCAATAAACTAAATAAAGAATTGGTAAAGGAAAGCCACTAAATAGCTAAGCTTAGAATTACAATAAATAGTGGATAATTAACTATAATGGATTAAGCAACCACATGTTCAATTCAATGACAGAGAAAAGCTTGAAAAATATTCCCGATAACAGTATTGATTTTTTGTCACAAACAAAAATAATAGATACCCAAAGAAACACTGGCATAGAAATATCCTGGTTTTAACGACAATAAGCTGCCAAAAATTGCACACTGCAAAACATATACAGAAGTAATAAACATTGAGGGAAATGAATAATATCTAAATTTAATTAAATTTAAAGGACTTTCAAGATAGCTTGTAAGCATGTACTAAACATCGTAGTGACCATTTTGTCCTTTTAATATTGTAATACAAATACACAGTTGTATGAAGAATTAACAGAAGTATAAAAACCTTAAGGAACATCAAAATAAAAGTAGAAGGAAAATTTCACAAACTCATTTGTATGTGTAAAACTTACTGTTTCATTGGGTCCACTATGTCACAAAACCTGTCAGAAGAAAGAATAATTTTCGTAACGTCTTAAACTGAATGAAATGGCACAGTGAAAGAAACTTTCTCCCGTGACAGTTGTCAACATACAAGTGATGTAATCTGGCTACTAGTTCTGGTCAACCAATGCATAACGATACTTTGGATTCTGAGTATAATAAACCAACTCCCAAAATTCTGAAAACTGAGACAGATTCGACATGGAAATGAATGGAAGTGCATCACATTGCACAGAAACAAATGCCCAACAATGTGAAAACTAAACAACATTTGTATTAACATTAGAAATTATCATAAGTCCCCATTCACTAAACTATAATATCTCACATCGGAATTATTAAATATATACCAGGGTAGATTAAAGTCTAGACGAAGAAAAACTGTCTTACCGTTCAGCTTCAGGGTTTATAAGAATAAGGTCTTGGCTGGTAGTATCAGGTTCTGTCAGCATTACATGTTTTGGAGTAGTATTTCCACTGAGAACTACATCTTTGTTTAATAAAGCTTCCTCACTGGTAGATATTTCTTGTAGCTAAAAGAATGGAAATAGAAGAAATATATAACACATTCCAAAAAAATACTATTGCTTCAATGAAATTAATCATTTCTTTGACCACTAATTAAGAGAAAACATGCTTGAAAAGCTACCAGAGCTTGATAAGCAAATGAAACAAACCAAAGTCTGATCCGTTTCCCACTTTATTTATTTACTCTTTTACTTGTTTCAGTCATTTGGTTGCGGCCATGCTGGAGCACTGCCTTTAGTCGAGCAAATCGACCCAAGGACTTATTCTTTGTAAGCCTAGTACTTATTCTATCGGTCTCTTTTGCTGAACTGCTAAGTTATGGGGACGTAAACACACCAGCATCAGTTGTCAAGCGATGTTGGGGGGACAAACACAGATACACAAACATACACACACATACAAACATACACACATACATACACATATATATGACAGGCTTCTTTCAGTTTTCGTCTACCAAATCCACTCACAAGGCTTTGGTCGGCCCAAGGCTGTAGTAGAAGACACTTGCCCAAGGTGCCACGCAGTGGGACTGAACCCAGACCCATGCGGTTTGTTAGCTAGCTACTTACCACACAGTCACTCCTACACCTATTTATTAATATTTACTTTGGTTAGTAATAGACATGGTTGAAAACTTAAATCATGACGTTTGAAATGAAAATTACTGAATGAACCACTGGAAATTTATGCAGTCACTCAACCCGCTACAAATGGAAACCAAATCTCCCCCCCCCACTCTCTCTCCCTCTCTTTTTCAAATCACTTCTCATTGCTTTAAAAAGAAAAGTGGAAACAGGACACATTAGATGGATTTAATCCTTGGTACACTATAATTATTTTTAAAAGAAAGATAAGACTGGAAAGTCATAAGTGGAATGTCTAGCCTGCAACAATATTCAGTTTAGCCTTTAAATCAACTTTATTACACACCCCACCACCAAAATATTTAAAAGTATTGTGTGAAATGCACATCACCAGAATGTGCTAAGAGTTGGAGCCCAACTAGACTAATCACTAATACTAGTTTTGATAGCTCAAATCTATACAAAAGAAGGTTACAAATCCATACCCTTTAAAGACGTCACCTACTTCCCCTTCACTTTACCTATGTGCTGAACCAAAAAAGAAGCCAAACCACCCTGTCAAACTTATAAACATGTTCATCCAAATGGACTCTAGTGATATAAGTGATGTCAAACATTGGTCTTTACAAGAACTTGTTTGTTGGCACTCCGTCGCTTACGATGTCGAGGGTTCCAGTTGATCCGATCAACGGAACAGCCTGCTCGTGAAATTAACGTGCAAGTGGCTGAGCACGCCACAGACATGTGTACCCTTAACGTAGTTCTCGGGAGTATTCAGCGTGACACAGTGTGACAAGGCTGGCCCTTTGAAATACAGGCACAACAGAAACAGGAAGAAAGAGTGAGAGAAAGTTGTGGTGGAAGAGTACAGCAGGGTTCGCCACCATCCCCTGCGGAGCCTCGTGGAGCTTTAGGTGTTTTCGCTCAATAAACACTCACAACGCCCGGTCTGGGAATCGAAACCGCGATCCTATGACCGTGAGTCTGCTGCCCTAACCACTGGGCCATTGCGCCTCCTTGCAAGAACTATATGTGTTCATTTGAACAATTTCTACTCTCACTCTAAGAACTCCATTTCTTCTTACCAATTATCTTTAGCACATCTCTATTGTGCAGGTTATACTCTATATTACAACTTAGCTTTGAAGAGTAATGGCTCTGCATACACAGAATTCATTCTCTCAAATATTTACCTCTCACCTCCTCCCTCCCTCTCTCTCTCTCAGGTATATTATAATTTATGGGGGAGAAAGAGAGGTTTCCCAACAAATTTCATGCACATACCTGATGATTATCTTCATTTTGTGGTTCTTCATTCTCCCCCAATTCAATGATTGTTGGATAAATACATGGTGTTTCATCAAATACATCAGTAATACTTTCCATAATACCTGGATATGGTATTTCTTCCACTGCTGTTACATTAGGCGATGGACAGTGTTCAACAACTTGAGCCTTCAATGCAAAAAAGAAAAAGAAAACAAATGTCACATGTGTACAAACTCAACAGAACTATATTTAAAAAAAAACATTATAATTATAAACTTATTTTCAAATAAGACTTTACTGAAAAACCTTAAATGTTACCTATCATAAACATAGTATCAAGTGTGATGGATAAAAATGTATACATTTATACTTTACATAAAAATTAGATAACAATAGCACTAGTGAATGGATAACAAATACTAAATATAAATAGGTTTTTCATTTTTATATATTCATTAACATCATATGAAGACATTTAACAGCCTCAAATAAAATTCAACCTAATCTAAAAATAAAGCTAGCAACTAAGAGCCTCTCGCTCAGGACAAAAGGTAGACTGTATGATGCATGTGTGCAAACTGCCATGCTACACAGCAGTGAAACATGGGCCATGAATGCTGAGGACATGCGTAGGCTTGAAAGAAATTAAGCTAGTATGATTCGCTGGATGTGTAATGTCAGTGTGCATACATGACAGAGTGTAAACGCCCTGAGAGAAAAGTTGGGCATAAGAAACATCAAATGTGGTGTCCAAGAGAGACAACTGCGCTGGTATGGTCATGTGTTACGTATGGATGAGAACAGCTGTGTGAAAAAGTGCCACTCCCTAACTGTGGAAGGAACCTGTGGAATATGGCCAATGCCAGTACCCACTGACTGGCTTCCGCACCGGTGGTACATAAAAAGCACTATTCGAACTTGATCGATGCCAGGACCGCCTGACTGGTCCCCATGCTGGTGGCACATAAAAAGCACCATCCGAATGTGGCCAATGCCAGTACCCTCTGAATGGCTCCCGACCGGTGACATGTAAAAAGCACTATTTGAATGTTATCAATGCCAGGACCACCTGACTGGTCCCCATGCTGGCGGCACGTAAAAAGCATCATCCAAACGTGGCTGATGCCAGTACCCCCGACTGGCTCCAGTGCTAGTGGCACATAAAAAGCACTATCCCAACATGATCGATGCCAGGCTTGCCTGATTGGCTCCTGTGCCGGTGGCATGTGAAAAGCACCCACTACACTCTCGGAGTGGTTGGCGTTAGGAAGAGCATCCAGCTGTAGAAACATTGCCAGATCAGATTGGAGCCTGGTGCAGCCGCTGGCT
>NC_068984.1:119658624-119668208 GCF_001194135.2 Octopus bimaculoides | reverse complement strand
TTGCCAGATCAGATTGGAGCCTGGTGCAGCCGCTGGCTCTCCAGACCTCAGTCAAACCGTCCAACCCATGCCAGCATGGAAAACGGACGTTAAACGATGATGATGATGATGGTGGTGGTATGTATTAAATACTTGATGCTGTCAAGTCTAGGCTAAAGTTTTGGTGATAGATTCTTAAACAAACAACTGACAACAGGCATTTTAATCTTTAACCCTTTAGGATTTAGATTACTCCGTCAAATGTAATGCTTATTTATTCACATTGCTTTTAATTAATCATGCATTATAATGTAGCTGTGAGATTTCAATGATGTGATTGTTTATTTTTAGGACATTGTAGAGTAGGTGTGAGAGGCCAGATCTGGCTGGTTTGAGCATAAAAACAGGTAGACTATTTGGCCAGATATGGCCAGCTTGAATGCTAAAAGGTTAATCTACCAACAAGAAAGAAAACAATAACACCTTGAAAAAGAAGAATCTTTAGCAAAAAAAAAAAAACCCTTACTGTTTGTGAATTTGGGAGATCTCCATTCTCTTCAATAGAGAGCTGTTTCTGAAAACAAGCTCTTTTGGCAGGCACTACAACAGTTTCTTGAGGTTCTGAAGCATCCTCAATCATTCTTGGCAGCTGTCTTTTGACATTTGGTAAACCTCGGTTGTGTTGGATGAAAGTCACCAGCAGTTGGATAAGCTGTGGAGGACAAAAAAATATATATATAAAAATAAATAAAATTTCAATGGTACCAATTCAACATTTTCAAACATTCCCTCATCTTTAACACCATCTCACATTAGTTATCATTCTCAACATACTCTCATGTAATGCCATCAAAACCCCCACTACCACCCACCATATCCACCCCTCTATAATTCCGACTGTCATGTCTGCCACAGTACATCTCTTTCCCTCACCACCTCACACTTTATCACCCTAGTTCTCATCAATCTACAGTTTTATTATACTGCTGCTTACTACCTCCTCCTTCCTGATCAACTATTTTTTTCACCTTCCCTCTAAACTATTCCCACATTGACCACACCTTCAAGGTATCAGTCACTCTCCAACAGGTTTAGAGCCAAGCCTGTGGCAGTTGAAACCTCCAGAGTTCTTGGCCCCCAGGTCATATCCCCACTCACCACTATCAGAGCAGAGATTGCTATCCGCAGGTGTGAGCCCTATCAGTCAGAGTGGCTGTTCCAGTACATCTCCCTCATTATCCTCTGCAGCAACAATTTTTCCATTTTGTCTGCTGGTGCCATGAGAAATGTTTCTATATTGTGAGAGGCAAGATTCTCCATTAATCCTTAATGAACTTAAAACTTAACTGTTCATAAAACAAACTTCCATCCAACATCGTCGTCGTCGTCATCGTTTAACGTCCGCTTTCCATGCTAGCATGGGCTGGACGATTTGACTGAGGACTGGTGAAACCAGATGGCTACACCAGGCTCCAATCTGATTTGGCAGAGTTTCTACAGCTGGATGCCCTTCCTAACGCCAACCACTCTTGGTTCGTTGCTTTTTCAACAACATTGGTGGCCACACCTTCACCCTTATCCATCATTCACTACACTCACATCAACCCCTATCACTAACCATATACCACTCTCCCCTCACACTCTTACAAACTAAATTACCAACCTTTCTGCATCTTCTGCTCCTATTGTTTTTTGTACCCGACACCTTGTCACCACCATCTTTATCTTTCTTTCCTGCTATTTCTAACCGCCTTTATGTAATGCCACAGTAACCATGTATCGATGATCTGATTGTTTATTTTTAGAATTATATTGTAGGCTAAGTGTAAGAGGCTGGATCTGGCTGGTTTGAACATAAAATTGATAGAATATTTTGGCTGGATACAGCCAGTTTAAATGCTAAAGTGTTAATCAAAGATCTAATCTACCCAATTAGAGCCTGATTGGGGTAACAACAATGTAGTGGTGATTGTTGGTGATAGTGTTGCTGGTTGTAAAGGCAATGATAATCAGAAACAGGTGAATGAATTGACAATTGTAATTTCTCCAAATATATTTCACACTTGTGACAAAGCCAAAAAATACTGACAATATACTAATGGTTACAAGAGTGTGTTGATAAATAAAGGAAACAGAGGCTTACTTTGTTCACTATCTGCTGCTGCTGTTTGTGTTTCTGTCGCAGTGATGCCACTTCTCTCCACAATGCATCATTCTGCCTAGGAATTAAAAGCAAGAAGAAAAAAATGACAATAATTACTTTTATTATTTCTTTTAACATTTGGGTTAAAAACAACAACAATAATAATTACTATACTTAGAGTCTTCTCTCTCTCTCTCTCTCTTTCTCATCAGTTTAAAAACATATAGGCATTAAGTAAGTTTGGTTTGATACAAATATAAACTTGATTTTGCAATAGCAAATTTTCTTCTTAATAGCCATTTTGCCTGGCCCACATATATCTATCTAACTCTCTATTTATTTTCTTTGTGTGTGTGTGTGTGTGTGTGTGTGTGTGTGTGTGTGTGTGTGTGTGTGTGTGTGTGTGTGTGTGTGTGTGTGTGTGCGCGCGCATATTGGATCATCCCATAAATAATGTGATCGTTTTATACTACTTCTATTTTTCAAGATTAAGATAAACAAAGTTCTTTTTTAATCTAAAATATACTCTCCTTCCTTTTCTACAATGCCCTTTCATCTATCTGGTAGACTTGCAAGGCCCCTGTTCCAAAATTCACTTGTCCATGACAAAAAATACTCCTCCAGTACTGTTCTGACCTCGTCTATAGAATTCATATTTTTCCCTTCCAAACGATTTTGAAGAATACAGAATAAATGATAATCAGATATTGTCTGAATAAACAGTGGGTTATAACTCTTTCAATTGGATTTGATCCTAACCTACCAAAATAAGATATTTCACATCCCTACCTCTCAGCTTGTATGGCTCTATCTACAAAACTGCTCCACTATCACATCATTCTCTTTTTAACTGGGGGGGTCTTGCTCCAGTCATGCAGGAACTCTCAGTTATCCTCTGTACTATAAAGATCTATTTTCTCCTCCACTATATCATATATGTTGAAATGAATAAATATAGACAAAACTTCTTATGCAACAAAAGTAGTTAACATATGTAACAAAGCATCTTCATTATTCTCAAGAGAAAATAAATTAATCAACAGCAGTATTGCTATCACCATCTACATCCATTTCTGTATGTCAGAATGATGTGGCTAGTCTGGGAGACAGCATCTTGCATATGATTTGGAGTACCTTGTATTAAGGGTGGACTAATTTTGAAACAAAATGTTATACTGAAATGATATGACATAAGCCATAGTTTAAAATGTTTACCTTTTCATAGTTTCCAATTTTGCATTAATGTGATCTTGTTTATTTTTCCACATTTTTACATCAGTATAAAGCTTCCCTAACTCTTCAGGATTAAGTTTTGTCGCATCAATTTTTACATTGGGTACCTGAGAAAAAGCAAAATATATCATGAGCATTGTAAAATGATTTGCATGTGACAAGTATGAAAAATATTGTAAAATAAAGCACATTACATAAGCATGATGAAAATGTACCTTATAAAATAATAGCAGTAGTGACCATTTCTAACAGACACAACACATGAACTGGGGATAGTTGAGTGTATTACTTACAGTACTCAACTGGTACATAATTTTATCAGACTCCAGAAGGATGAAAGGTAAAGATGACTTTAGCAGAATTTGACCTTAAAACATAGAGTAGTCAGGGGGAAAAAAGAAAAAACCCAAAGACATTGTGACTGATGCTCTCTTATCAGCACACTGCCTTTATTATTGACACTAATAAGACCAAACCAAATCATTCATAATCCTACATGATTATTAGTGAAAATATTAATGCCTTTTTTTATGACACAGAGCATAAGACAAATCAAATCAAATCAAATCAGAAGTAACTTCATAATGTTCACACCTATAAGCGAATAATCCTGAATGAAACCTGAGAAGACAGGTGCACAGCTCAGAGATCAAGGAATCTCTCCATATTGAGTCATTACTTCGCCACATTAAGAGGTTACAGCTCTGGTAATACAGATATGTGATTAGAATGTTGCAAGAAGCAATCACAAGACGGATACTTCAGGCCAAACCCACCAGCAGAGACTTGATCCTTCCAAATGCTTCTTTGAATTTTTTAAAAACTAACTGGAGGATTTGGCCCTACAAGAAGCTGCTTATTATAGTTTTTAATTTTTTAAAATTTTTAGTGAACTGTCTTTTTCAAATAATATGATATTACATTACAATTTTATTCTGAAGTCTTCACAGTGCAGCTTCTGTACACTTGTTTGTCCTGTCTTTATTTTGCAAGCAACATTGATAAACATTCCCTCTTGTCTGTTCAAAAAGTAGAGGACATCTACCATGGCCTCCTTTTTGCACTCATGAATAGCTCACACCCCTAATTTAGAGTTAAATCTCAGTGCAAAATTCTTTCTCTTCATTGTTTTAGCTTTGCCTCATGTATAAATTGCATCCCAGTTTTTGCAGTTAAAATCAAGTATAAAATAGTACAACTTATAGATAAGAACATATGGTAGTTGTCTTCAAATTAATTGAGTAATATGTGAAGAACATGTACTTAGTTCATCAGAAAGGCCTTTTAAAGAACTATTTTGAAATTCTTCTACAGAATATGCATTTCATTGTCTTCAAAATTTAGCAATTTTGCATGATGAATCACGACTGCCACCAATAAAGGAATTAATCAGGTTTTCTAACTTGTCAGGATTATCAGGTTATACTGTAAGCTCATTCCTTTTCCTTTTGCACAAGTTTTCCATTAAGTTCCTTGAGTTGCTTTAACCCCTTGACATCTTTGCATCTGATTAGATAACCCAGCATCCTCCAGCCATTTTTTGCCAAATAATCATCTAAAACACTTGGGTACTTATGATCAACTGTATTTTGCATAGATGATTCATTCAGTTGAATACTAAAATTAATCTTTTGAAATTTCATGAACAAAGACTTTCAATATCAGCCCCGATTTCATCAATCCAGTGAGATACAGTTTTATTACTGAGAGACATCAATTGAAAACTCTTATCCTTATGTAATAAAAGTTTCTATTCTTAGTCAACACTTCTCTCCTAGACAGGATGGTGAAAAAACAATACGAAATAATAACTTAGCTTCATTCCACAATAAAAGAAATTTCATACTGCATTGTAACATCTCACACAAGATTTTATTTTTCAAAAATTATTTTTGTCTCAACTCAAAGTTTTGCTCTTCTATTTTGCACACATGTAGGTTCCAAAAAAATTTTTAATTTATATCTTTATATTTTATTTAGTTGTTTTATATTCTTATTTTATGTTTTACTTTATTTATTTTTTTGTTGTATTTTATCTTATTTTGTCATACTGAGTCAAGAATCCTCAGTTAATCAAATCTTCAACTTTTGTCTCAGAATCATCCTTCTATTGATGTAAATATGCACAGCAGGTCTTCAGACTGCCATTGCCATCACCATTTAGCATCCATGTTCCATGTTGGTATGCGCTGGACTATCATCTGGAAAAAAACTCTGAAATACTTTTCACAGATGGAAACTGACTGAATCTCCTTCTACCAAAGTTTTGCTCATACAATTTAATTTCACTTATAAAACTGCTGACTGAATTTTCTGCATGTATTAGATTAAAATTGTGCCCCTCGTAGTCACAAATTCAGGCTGTTCATTTTGTCATAAATACCAGCTAAGCAAGCTATATCTCCATGAATAAAGCCAATATCTTTTGCTAATTAGTCATCATGATTTTATAAGCAAAATTCCAACAGCAATGCTAAGCTGGAAGGCACATTTCAAACAAAACCTTGCTGACAGCCAAAACCAATGAAATTTAGTGTGGAGGCAGCAGCTTACAAAATTGTCACTATTCTGTTCACATAATTGGCAGAGTAACTTAGTGTTCCTAGTCCAAGACTTAATTTTTGTTAACAGCAAAAATAACTAAAGCTGGCCTTGAAGACAGCTACTCTACTAAACACGACAAAGTGCCCATGATAAATTAGTGAATTATGCAGTAAGCTGCCTATACATTAGGTATTTCCTTTTTCATATATGACACCAGAGCAGCTTGGCAACCTGTCATAGATGGTACACACACCATCAGCTGTACACGATATCATATTGCCAAAAGAGACATAGTTAGTTTCAATGTAAATTTTTGATAATTGGAAAACTGTTTGATCCTTTGTTGTCAACAATTTCAGAAAGTGTTTCTTCATAGATTTTCCTTTCTTTAATAAAATGTCTATAGGCCATCAATAACATTTCTCACTGTCCTATGCAGTTTATTCATTGAGTCTTTTGAAATTTCATATACAAGCTGACTTTCAATATCTTTCCTTATTTCCTCAGTTCAGTAAGATATTATGTTATTACTGAGAGGAATCAATTAAAAAAACATCTGTAGCTACTTTAAGGACCATAGTAAGATTTTCAGCCACAGAAGGTATCATTAATGTCACTCCAATTCTGTAGTTTCCCCACGTTTAGCTATAATTATATTTTATATGAAAGCAATTGGGTGTGAATTTGAGTAGATATCTTTTAATACCACATTCATATTTTCTAACTGTAATGTATGCACTTTTCCCCTTGTTGCTTTTTTGAAGAGTAGTCTTTTAGATGCAATGACTTCATAGTTTCACAGAAAGAAGACATGCATCAATAATGGTTTGAGAGTAAATACATATTGCCATTGAGGGTAAATCCATATTGCAATCTATATTGCCATTTAAAAAAAATTTTTTTTTTGATAAGTGGTAGTTCTAATTGAACCATTTTCACCATTTTCATACTGGATCATAATAGTAAGAAAGAACTAAAATTTAAAAGCAAAATAACTAAATAATTGATATTAAAAATAATATCTAAGAAAACAAATTTCCAAATAAATTTTACATATAAAATGTCCAACTGAAATGAAATATCCTTAAAAGTGTTGCTAAACAAGAAAATAAATAATTGAAAACGAAATCTATTTCGTGAGAGTCATAAGAAAGAAAAAAAATTATGAATTAATAAGCACATTTATTTGATCCTATTCAGTGTAACTATCTCACATGTGTAAATTCTATGGTTGTACTTTCTTTTGACCTGTTTTAATAAGAAACAATTGCTGAGAATCAAATTGTTCTATTCAACTGAAACATCAACAACAGTATTCAAGTATACAAGTTTATGAGCAACCAACTTTTAGCCAAATGTATACCACAAGGTTCCTACACTGGAACCCAATTATATGCAAGAATGGAAGACCAAAAAATTGAATTGCAGGAAACCATAATTGTGTTACAAAATGACAAAAGAAAACAAAATGAAATGATTTTTGAAAACCAAGGCTTCTGTGAAATGTTATAATGCAGTATGGAATTTCCTTTATTGTGAAATGAAGTCATGGTATTGTATCATGACTTTACCTTCATCCTATGTAGTGGAGATGGTCTTCAGTACAATAACCCAAAATTTTAGTAATAATATAAATCGAACAAGAGTGGTACATTGTGGAGATTTACAACCTTTTTTATAAAAGCTTAACCCAAATACTGCAAAATTTGCTGCTAGTCATCAGCTATACAGATCATTGTAATACAGATCTACAATCTCAATTATTCTTATTTTACTTATTTTAATAAACAATGCACTTCTAAGAAAATTTAGGAATGTAGTTTTCCACTACTGTGTCCATTCTGCACTTGGAGCCAATGCAGTACCATTGAAGTGATATGATCAAAGAAATATCACCATTGCTTTTGTTGCTGAAACGGTTGTAGTTTCCAGCAGAAAGACAATTCTCAGAGTAATTTCTAATTAAAGTCATGAAAATAATTGTATTTCAAGTAATGAGAAACAATTACTGAGAATCAAATTGTTTCTATTCAGCTGAAATGTCTTCAGTATTCAAACATACAAGACCACTTTTATTAGAAATGATGGCTGCCAGCTTTCAACCAAGTTATATCATAAAATACCTAGGTTTCAAGTGGCCTTAACAATATCATAACACAACACACAGCTTTCCAGAGCCCATGTAATATTATTTTGCTCAGTACCCACTTTATGGCTCTTAGAATCGCTGACCAGGTTGTCATCAAGAATGTGAGATGTTTCTTCTCTTTTCTTCTTGAGGATATATTTGGATATTTCCCCCATTCATTATCATCTGCATCATCATTGTTTTTAACAACCACTTCTCTATGAATAATGAGGCAGATCTTCTATGGCCAGATGCCCTTTTTGTTGCCATTTCCTAAAATGAATTCATGTTTAGTACTGTTCCGCATTTCACTTTCCAAAAATGGATGGTTGATCTGTTGATATTGACAATGAAAAACATATTCATCACAAAAAAAAAAAACAACTTATTTTCTACTTGCTGTGAAAGAATTGCTACTGCTATTATCAAATAGGTTGCAAGCTAAATGTAAATAAGTAACTGGTTTGTGTACAACTACTTCATTGTACTCACTCCTAGCTTGGTTACATTTCTCTTTAAAAGTTGCCAAATAAGTTTCCAAAAATGTTTTGGATTTTTTGTTTCCCACCTTTATGTGTGTATATATGTATGTATATATATATATATATATATACACACACACACATATGTATATATTTAAAATGTTGACACATATAATGTAGCTTTGTTTCTTTATGCCAGCATGGAAGGCAGATGTTAAAAGATGATGATGAAAAAATAGGGGACTTGATCATATTTAAATACAGACACGTTGTAAGGTTTTGTCTCTTTTGCTTTTCTTTTACTTTTTGTTTTGTCATTTTTTAAATATTTTTCTTTTAAAATACTGACACAGTTTTGCTAATACATTAACTTTTGTGAATTATTCATTATATGTAAAATAAAAAAAAAAAATTAACTTCTAAAGTCTAATTACTACGACGAGTTGGGTGGCATGACTAATAAATGGTCAGTGGGCCCATTCCTACATTCATCAATATCAGTTGGTATTTCATTCCAATTCTCTGAGAAATTATGTTCTGGAGGAATTCTAAAACTCACCAATACACAATGAACAATAACAATTATAATTTGAGAGAGTCATCCTAACAATGATAATGTTTCTTTTGTCCGATAGGTATGTAATCCACATGCATATGTGTGTGTGTGTGTGTGTGTGTGTGTGTGTGTGTGTGTGTGTGTGTGTGTGTGTACACACACATCTCTCTCTCTCTCACCACATATATATATTATCACGGACTCTCCCGTCGTTAGACAACATATGAGGGTTCAGCAATTTCTTGCCGAGCAACCACACAGATGATTTGTTTATGGTGATAAAATGCTTGTGTACACAAAAGCTCACTCCCTCCATCAAATTGACATTACCTGTATAGGTGCACTATGTGCCACATATCAGATGACAAAATGATTGCAGAGCAACGTGAAATGAGGTGCTTTGCTCAAGAACACAATGCAACACCCACTCTGGGAATCGAACCCATGATCTCACAATCACCCTAACCACTAAGTCATGCAACTTCATTTTATATATATATATATATATATATATATATA
>NC_068984.1:119654479-119656979 GCF_001194135.2 Octopus bimaculoides | reverse complement strand
ATGATGATGATTGTATGAGTCAGTCTTACAACTTCTAAAGTTATGAGACTAATACATCTCCTTTTATTAGATTTTAATTATTAAAATTCTAATATTTACATGAATTCATTACATTATAATATTTCAGTTTTCATTTGTTAACATTTCAGTTCATGTTTATAAAAGAGAAAATTAATCAATATATGAAACAACATAATCCATTCTGTAGTTTGGACTGGATGACAGTGTCTGGCTACTTATCATAGCCTTTCAGAACATGCGGCAACAGAGACAATGGCCAATCTTTGTTGTTGTGTGTATCATTTGATTATTGGTGTACTTTTTTTCTCCTTTTTTTTTTGCTGTTGGATACTTATGCTATTGCCAACCATTTTATAACATAGACTGGAGTCACATAAAATGCACTTGTTTTCGTGTGATATAAAAAGTATCAGTGTCGTATAAAAAGCACCCATGCTGGTGTCACATGAAAAGCATTTGTGCTGATGCTACTTAAAAAGCACTTGTGCCAGTGCCATGTAAGAAGCACTTGTGTCGGTGCTATGTATGACGTATCCATGCCAGTTCCGCATAAAAAGTACCCAGTACACCCTATAAAGTGGTGGGCATTATGAAGGGCATCCAGCCATAGAAACCATACCAAAGCAGACAATTGGATCATGGGCAGCTCCTGTCAAACCGTCCAACCCATTCCAGCATGGAAAACAGATTAAATGATGAGGATGATGGTGATGATGCCTGGATGCATTTTCTTGTACCTCTAAAGAAGCTAGAGAAGTTATCTGCCAAGATTGAAGAGTCTTCACCATATAACAGTTTGTATTCAGAGATATTGCTCCCCCTACACAGGCAGCCTTTGCCGTGGCTTGAAGAGCTCACATTTTCTCCATGTCCTGAAGAGGGGAAGCCACATCCTTCCATGAGAATAGCTATGAAAGTGGGATTCATGACGATAGTCTAAGAGCACTATAAATAAAAGTTGTCTCTATATCCATAACAAAGCAAAAATTCATTCAGATAATAAAATATTTTGATGAGTACAGGCATCATCAACATTGCTTTGATGTCCACTTTCCCATATTTGAACAAGTTAGATGGAATTATTGAGGCAGATTTTCTATAGCCGGAGGCCCTTCTTGTTGCCAACCTTTACCTGTTTCCAAGTAAGTTAACATTTCCCTATGGTCAGACATGTTTCCACAGAATATTAGAAGTGAAGAATACTGCTGTTTGACAGTGACACTTGTTTACAACCATCATGCCATGCCAGAACAAGGAGTCACAAACTCTCTCTCTCTAACACACACACACACAAGTACATGAGGGGCTTCTTTCAGTTTCAATCTACAAAATCAATTGACAAGGCCCAAAGCCATAGTAGAAGAGACTTGTCCAAAGTGCCATGCAGTGGGACTGAACCCGGACCAATGTGGTTGGGAGGCAAGTTTCTTGATCACAGAGCCATGCCAAGAATATCAATACTGGTATTTTCAATTTACACCATCACTCACCTTCTGGTTTCAGTCACTTGACTATGGCCACACCTTCAATAGTTTGTCTGATACATATTTTATTGGCCTCAGGAGGAAGAAAAGCAAAATCAACTAAATCGTAGGGGTATGTAACCAGAATATAGAGAGATGTAATTGATTCTGCCATCTCCTGCAGATATATATCATCAAGTTAATGTGTACTTTCCCATGCTACATGGATCAAATAGGATTCATTTAGTAGATTTTCTTTGACAGAATGTTCTTTCTATCGCCAACCACCATCTGTTTTCAAGCATGATAATATTTTCCCATGGCTGTACAAACTTTCGCCACAGATTGGAACTCTGGAGTATTGGTTGCATGACAATCATAATCTGTTGTGCAATGTCATTACAAGGCAGCACAAATGCATGCACAAACAAATATTACAGGGTTCTTCCAGTTTCTGTTAACCAAATCTGCTTATAAGGATCTCGTCAGACCAGGGCTATAAAAGAAGACACTTTCTCAAACAGCCGTGCATTGGAATTGAACCTGAAATCTCATAGTTCAGAAGTCACCTTCTTAAACACAGAGCCATACTTACACCTATATAAGCTGCTAACAGGAAACCATAACAATTATGGCACTTTCTAAAGATTATCATTCCTTCTAGCATTGCCAAACAGCACTGATGTGACCAGGCAATGTCCTGGCTATTTGGCCCCAGACTACAGCACACGTTCTTTCTCATCATTCATGCAGCCACTAATCTTGGTGACTGCACAGCTATATCCACCGCAACCACCCTTCTTTTTTTTTACTGACTTATCCTTTACTCGCAGCCTTTGGCTTTTCTGCACAAACATTTGCCATATCCATAATGACACATTTTCTGCTTTCCACAGTAACTCATGGATCATATATTTCCATTTCCTCATAGCATTCCAGCCTCTGTCTCTGAGAGAGGGGGGGAGGGGGAGAGAGAGAGAGAGAGAGAGGGAGAGAGAGAGAGAGAGAGAGAGAGA
>NC_068984.1:119642570-119654391 GCF_001194135.2 Octopus bimaculoides | reverse complement strand
AGAGAGAGAGAGAGAGAGAGAGAGAGAGAGAGAGAGAGAGAGAGAGAGAAAGAGAGAGAGCAGGTATTACTTCCATAATTACACGGTTACCAGTAGCAGCTTTCCATCAGCCTGTAATGGAAATCACACACAATAGGCTTCTGCAATATTTCTAACACATTTCCTTTGCAAAGCATTGGGAGGAGAAACTAACCCCAGGCGCCATGCAGTAGAGCTGAACCCAGAATAATGTGACTGGGAAGCAAACCTCCATACTGCCTTACCCACATCAATTTCACAGCTAGTTTCTGACAGTAAGTCAACTAATTAAATAGTAACAGTGTTTGCCAAGAAGTACAATTCTTTTAACAAGATAATTAACTTTGATTACATAAGAAAACTTGGAGCCACTACAACACTGGACGGAAATGAAAGTGAAAGATCACCAGTTCTGTTCTAATGTCTAACAAATTTCTGACCAAATAAAATATTAGTGTCAAACTTAACAACTTTTCTTTCAACTTACTTTTCTTTTAATTAATTCCAGCAAGTTTTCTTTGCCTTTCACAAAATAATTATGTTGAAACTGTAAATTATCCTTTTCTGTCTTGAGAGAGCCTTGCTCTAAGTTAATAACTTTTCGGAAACCATCTACAAAAGATAAAGAAAGGATAAAAAAAAAACATTAATAGCAATAACAACAGAAACCACAAATACAAGTATAAGATGAATTTTGGTAAGGCCAATATGGAAAATAAATTTAAATGACAGTGAATTCAGATAAATCAAATCAACACTAAAAAAAAATACAAAAAAACATTAACTAGTTAAAAGGAAAGAATAACCAAAATTTTAACTGCAATAGAAATTTTTATTACACAGATTACCTTCAATAATGGAATGCAAATTTACATGACACAATGTACAAAAGAACTCTCTCCCTTTAATTCTCTAGTATTTAAGCCAACCATATCCAGCCCAAATATTCTACTTATTTCATGTTCAAACTGGCCAGATTTGGCCTCTCACACCTATCCTACAATGTTATTCTAAAAATAAACAATCAAGGAATTGTATCAGACTGCCAGAAGGGAAGTTAGGAGACAGGTTTATTTAGCCAGAGGGGAAGCAGATAAGAAAAAATTTGATATTGTTCTGCGCTGTGAGTACCAAAGACTTGAGGTATTTCATGTTGAAAGACAGTGTGTGAGATAGAATCGTGATGTCGTAGGAGAGAAATGTGTCCACATGGATGATGGCTCGCTTGCATTAAACAAGGCTGCAAAGAGAGAGGTTTGGAGAGAAAAATATATGGGTTTGTTTCAGGAAAAAGCACCACTGATGCTATATTCCTGGTAAGGTGGGGGTGGATGCTCTGAGAGTGTAGCTGCTAGAATAAGAATAGCCTGGGCAAAGCTCAGAGAGCTCCTACCTCTGCTGGTGACAAAGGGCCTCTCGCTCAGAGTAAAAGATAGACCGTATGACGCATGTGTACGAACAGCCATGCTATATGGCAGTGAAACATGGGCCATGACTGCTGAGGACATGCATAAGCTTGCAAGGAAAGAAGGCCAGTATGCTCCGCTGGATGTGTAATGTCAGTGTGCATACTAGACAGAGTGTAAGCGCCCTGGGAGAAAAGTCGGACTTGAGAAGCATCAGATATGGTGTGCAAGAGAGCCGACTGTGCTGGTATGGTCATGTGTTGCGACTGGATGAGGACAGCTGTGTGAAAAAGTGTCATACCCTAGCAGTTGAGGGAACCTGTGGAAGAAGTAGACCCAGGAAGACCTGGGATGAGGTGGTGAAGCACGACCTTCGAACATTGGGCCTCACCGAGGCAATGACTAGTGACCAAGACCTTTGGAGATATGCTGTGCTTGAGAAGACCTGACAAGCCAAGTGAGATCATAACCCGTGGCCTATGCCAGTGGTGTACAACCAGCCCACTTCATTCATTGGACAATAAACTTTGCTTGTCAAGACCTGTTGAGGCAAGTGAAATCAAAATTGCTGACATGGCCGATGACAGTACTGCCTGATTGGCACTCGTACCAGTGGAACATTAAAAGCACCATCTGAGTATGACCGTTGCCAGGACCACTGACTCTCATGCCGTAAAAAGCACCATTTGAGCGTGATCTTTGCCAGTATCACTTTACTAGCACATGTGCTGGTGGCACATGAAAAACAACATTCGAGCATGGTTATTGCCAGTGCCACCAGACTGGCTCCCGTGCAGGAAACACATAAAAAAACACCTTTTGAGCATGGTCATTGCCAGTACCGCCTGACTGGCCCTCGTGGTGATGGCACATAAAAGCACCCACTACACTCTTGGAGTGGTTGGTGTTAGGAAAGGCATCCAGCTTTAGAAACTTTGCCAGATCAGATTGGAGCCTGGTGTAGCCTTCTGGCTCGCCAGTCCTCAAACTGTCCAACCCATGCCTGCATGGAAAGCAAACGTTAAACGATGATGATGATGATGATGATGGTGATGACATCATTGTAATCTTGAAGCTTTGAGATAATGCATGATTAATTCAAAATAATGTGAATGAATAAGCATTGTATTTGACAGAATAATCTGAATGCTAAAGGATTAAGCAAATATAGAATATTCTTGGGTAAAAAAAAAAATTCTAAGTACAGAATACTTTCAAAGACTACTTTGTTACATTCAAAACCTGTTAAATAGTATAATTCAATATGACAAACAACAGGTTATAAAATATACAGATGCAAGCTTGGCTATGTGGTTAAGAAGTTTGCTTCTCAACCACAAGATTTGGGGTTCAGTCTTACTGGCAGCAGCTTGAGGAAGTATTTTCTTCTGTAATCCTGGGGTCAATCAATGCCTTGTAATGAGAAGTTTATAAAACTCATCATATATGTTATGTAAGCATGTGCACATGTGCGTTTGTTTACATTTCCATGCTTCGCATGAAAAAGCACTAAGCTACAAATGCTGAAGCTTACTGTCATTCTTTGTCAACAAATTATCTACTTATTCTGATCTTTCAAAGACATATGGAATAAAACTCCTTTACTTGAAATATGGGTATAGGTTAGTAACAGGAAGGACACCCCTCTGTAAAGCACTGCCATAACCCTTTAGCATTTAAACTGGTCATATCCAACCCAAATATTCTACCTCCATTATGTTCAAACTGGATAAATCTGACCCCTCACACCTACTATACAATATCATTCTAACAATAAACTAATACATCATCAAACACTTCAAGCTAAAAGATAATTCATGATTAATTCAAAACAATATGAATAAATAAGCATTTCATTTAACAGAATTATCTGAATGTTAAAGGGTTAATAATATGTATTCTTCTAACCCATGCTAATATGGAAAAACATGTAAAATGAACAAAGACATGATATTTGTTAAGTAGAGGAGGACGTAATAGATTCCAAGTAGAACATTTGATGTGAACATAAATGTTAAGAAAACAACTATTCAACAATTGCATTACCACATACATACATAAAAAAAAACAGGAGCCTTTACATAGTCAATCAACCTGCTACAAAAGAAGTAGCAACCAAATATCCCTCAAACCACACCCTGCCATTTTAGAAGACATACTAGATAATGGAGTTCAAGTTACACTATTTAGAGAATAAAAAAAAATCCAAGACTAATATAGACTATACATTAAAATGATGCATTTATTATCTGCTAAGATAAGCTAAGCTGATACTTTAAAAAAATTAACCAATTACTTAAAATAGATATTTAGCATATAAACAAAGAGAGTAATTGACATATAACTTAGGTTATTTGCAATGTAAATTTACATTAAGTTATTATGCATGAAATAGTATCATAGATTTTATCAGGATGGTCGTGGCTTCAAAGTCTTTGATCATAGAACTGTTTGGTAAGTCAGAAGACCCAACAACAGCAATGTGTTTAAAGTTTATTATTTTGGATAGATCGTATAACTGTTTTTATTGCTTTTAACCTGCTTTCACTAGAAATTGTCAGCTAGCTACAGAATTTTTTTAAATTAAAATTCTATGCTACTATCAGAATAAGTGTCATTACTGTCTATAAAATATGTAATCACTTACACTAGTATATAGGTAGGGTAGGGATTTATGATCAGCCATCAAGCATTTGCAAGTAAACTTTAACCCAATCAAACCAACAGAAAAGTTCACATATGTAATGAATTATCAAGAAACAAGATAAAAAAAATCAAGAACATTCTTTACAAGATCTGGGATAGTAAAGCAAACTAAGTAATTTGAATAATCTAAACAAAAATGAGCTAAGAGAAATAACTCCAAGTGACCAGCAGTTCCACTTGAGAAGGGGACATAATCTCCGGACTGAAAAATTCTCCAAAACTGACATACCATTAACCCATTAGCATTCAGATCACTCTTGTCAAATGTAACACTTATTAATTCACATTGTATTGAATTAATCATGCATTATCTTGTAAGTTTGAGATTTCAATGATGTGATTGCTTATTTTTAAAATGACATTGTAGGGTAGGTGTAGGAACCCTGATCTAAGACAGTTTGAACAAAATACAGGTAGAATATTTGGGCCTATATGGCCAGTTTGAATATTGAAGGGTTGAGGAAAAGGACACGCTTATTATTTGGAAATAAGAGGACAGCTGAGGACATGTGTTTCTTGTTCAATAGCTTTCATCAGTACAATTGTCCAACCTTATCTCCAGTAGCTAAAGGATTTAGTCAAATGCAAAACAGAGTAGAAATCAATTATGGCTGAGGAAATTTGCATAATGTAAATAAAATTTGAGGTGATAAAAATAACTCTAAATGGCCAATGGCATGTATTTGAACAACAAAGACAAATACAGATATGTTAAATACCATACAATAAACATTCTTGATTTATTAACATTATCTCCACCTCTAGAGGGTGTACCATAATGTTTTCAATAAGTAAATATGACAAAATCTTAATGGCTGCAGTCACATGACTGAAACAAGTAAAACAATAAAAATCTATGCCATTTTAATCCGGAGCAAGGCCGGGTATCTCTGATAGTAATAATAATAATAACCCTTTCTACTAAAGGCACAAGATCGAAAAATACCTTAAGAATGAGAACTCAGGTTCGAAATTTCCCCCAAGACACCTCATGAAACGTTGTGTTAACAACAAACAAGATGAGGACAAATATCCGTCAAATGTAAATAATGTCAACAATTCCTCATCTCTTAAATATAGAACTGTAAAAGCACAAGGCCTGAAATTTGGGAGAAGGGGACTAGTTGATTACATCAACCCCAGTATTTAATTGGTACTTATTTTATCGACCCTGAAAGGGTGAAAGGCAAAGTTGATCTTGGGCGGAATTTAAACTCACAACGTAAAGATGGACAAAATGCTGCTAAGCTTTTCATCTGGTGTGCTAATGATTGCCATCTCATCGCCTTAATGATGATGATGATCATAATAATAATTCTTTCTAATTTTGGCACAAGGGCAGCAACTTTTAGAGGAGGGAGTGAGTTGATTACATCTATCACAGTACTTGACTGGTACTTAAATTGATGCCAGAAGGATGAAAAACATCTACTAAATCTACTGACAAGACCTTGATCAGGCTGGAGCTATAGTAGAAGGCACTTGCCCCAAAGTACCAGGTAATGAGACTTGGAATGAATGGGGCATTCAAATAAAAGTAAAGCAATGTCATTTAAAAGTGGAAAAAACAAGCAGAATCTCTTCAAATAGAAAAATATTTCAGTAACTCTTTTATTTTTTAATGGGCTAAATTAGAAAAGAATGATTATTCATCAAAACTGACCAACAATAGAATAAGTCACTCCTCCATATCAACAGGCTATTAAATAATGGAACTAAAACAATGACTGTAATGCCATCTGTCCAAGTCAGTAATGGAAGACTGTTTTCCTACTTTGAGAATAATCAAATCAAGTTTAAGGGCTTCTATGAAGTAGGGCATAGCAGAAGCAATTGTTTCTAAGAATAATATGTTAATAAATTTTGAATTTGAATTTCTGATTTTAGACTCCATTCTATACATGCAGTTTCTTTATAATAAATGTTTTAAGGACAAAATTTTGAATCTCTTACAAAATATGTAATCTTCCTTGTTCTATTGTAATGTAGTCTTCTAATGTAATCTTCCTTGTTCCATTGTAATGTAATCTTCTCATGTAATCTTCCCTGTTCCATTCACTTGGATTTGTTATTCAAACAATGCTTTAATATCATTGTGAAGTTGTTCAATATTTTTACTTTTAATCAAATTCTTTGAGTAGCATATACTTCAGATTTTTTAACTAGTCAGGATTTTTTTTTATTTAATTCTGATAATTTATTTCTTTTATATCCTTTTGATAAAAACAGAGCTTTTGTTTGTTTGTTTAATATCTTAAATTTTTTTCAAGTTTTTACCCTATTACTGAGTTTTCTAATTTCTTTAATGAATATTTAAAAAAAACAAAACACTAAGGCAAAACTGTCGCCTTTTGTATGGTAAGATACTAAAAAGAAAAAAGTTCTGTTTGGTGAAGTACAGACTTAGTCTAATTTCAAATAAAGGGATAAAAGTTGGTGTTACCATAAATTGAGGGGTCTGGATTAAAGATTTTGTGTATGAACTCCATAGTCTTCATTCTCAGAAACTAGAGACATTAGACCAAACAACAGAGACTCCACTGAAGACATACAAAAGCAAGTATTCCACCAGGTGATAGATCAGGTCTAATTCCCACTCTACCAAATATCCAACAACTGTATTTGTCTAACAAGGCTTGAGGTAACCTGAAGCTATGCTAGAAGACACATGTTTACCATACCATGCAGCAAGATCAAATACAGATTGCCAAGTGAAATATTTGACTACGATTTCATTAAAATGTTGAGTTATCTATTACATGATTAAAAGTAAGAATAGTAATTCAACCCTTTAGCATTTAAACTGGTCATATCTGGGCAAATCTGGCCTCTCACACCAACCTTACAATATCATTCTGAAAATTAACACTTTCCTCATCAAAATCTCATAGCTACAAGATAATGCATGATCAATTCAAAACTATGTGAATAAATAAGTCTTATATTTGAAAGAGTAATCTGAATGCTAATGGATTAATGAAGACATATTCTGATAGATATCCATTAAGACCTCTTATTTTTATTCTTAGACCTAAATATCTAACATAAGGCATGATGTAAATGGTTAAGCCCAGTAAATAAGACTAGAGTAGTCTGTGTAAGTAAGTTATTAAAAGAGCTGCAATAAAGTGGTTTGAATAACACTGTGAACAGCTAATACTCATGGACTAATTTGATGGTTTGCTGGACAAGGCTTGCTAAATGAAAGATCTAGTTAGTATTAGGCGTGGAACCAGTAATAACATGCTTCTATAAGTGGGGTCCATATGTACAAGGATTAAAACAATATGTAAAAAGTAGAATGAGTGTGTGTGTGTGACAGAGAGAGAGAGAGAGAGAGAGAGAGAGAGAGAGAGAGAGAGAGAGAGAGAGAGAGAGAGAGAGAGAGAGAGAGAGAGAGAGAGAGAGAGAGAATTATGGTAGCCCTTTAGCATTTAAACCAGTCATATCCAGCTCAGATATTCTACTTGTTTTTGTTCAAACCAGCCGGATCCAGATCCTCACACTTTCCCTACCATGTCAATTCTAAAAATAAATATCATATCATGGAAATCTTGAAGCTGCATGATAATGTATAATAAATACAAAAAAATGTGAATAAATAAGCATTAAATAAACAATCATTACATTTGACAGAGTAATCTGAATGCTAAAGGGTTGAAGTAAATAAAGACAAAATGAAAGGAGAAATTAATTCATGCAAAGATTGAATGTGCAATGTGATCTTGAGTGGTTGATGTACGAAAGAAACAACTGTATTAATATAAATCATAAAAAAGGACATTAAGAAAACGATTGCAAAATACAATCAGCTAATAAGGAGATAGGAAGCCAAATGAATACAAAGTCAGATATAAAAGAAAGATTTGAAAAGTAGACCTAACATCTGAAATAAAACAGGCTAGAGGCAGATGGAAAGTAGCTGAAACATGGGGCTGGATTTGGCTGCTGATATTAGTAAGAAAAGGGTGAAGGCAGTGAGCTGACAGAATCATTAGCATGCTGGATAAAATGCTTAGTGGTATTTCTTTATTTTTTACATTCTGAGTTCAAATTCTGCAGAGGTTGACTTTGCCTTTCATCATTTCAGCAATAGGGTTGATGTAATTAACTATCATCCTCTTCCCAAAGTTTAGGTCTTGTCCCTATAGTATAAAGGATATTAGTAATAACAGAGGGGAGGAGGCTATATGCAGTGGATACTACTTAAGACTGCAGAGCCAACAGTAATTCAGACTTTACAACTAGTCTTATTTATGTCTGTCTTGTATCACAACTTGTGAGCAACAGCAACTGTGTGGGCTACAAAATCCAACGCTTCAATTACTGCATTTCACACAGCAAGAATGTCTGTAACTGAATGTAGAACAAATACATCAATGGACAGAAAACACCAGATGGTGTGAGCTGTTGCCAATAGAATGGCAGTAGATAGATATACACACACACACACACATATATATATATATATATATATATATATATATATATATATATATATATATGCTTCCCAACCACATTGTTCTGGGTCCAGTCACTACTTGGCACCTGGGACAAGTGTCTTCTATGACAGTTTCAGGCCAGCCAAAGCCTTGTGAGTGGATTTGGTGGACAAAAACTGAAAGCAGTCTGCCATACTTATTACACACACATGTGTGCGTGTGCATGTGTACGTGTATTATATACTAGCTGAGTAGCCCATCATTTCCAGGTCATTTTCACAATAGAATGCCTTTATTTCAATTATTCTATATTCCATGTCAGACCATGTCTTCCCCGACAGATAGGCTTTTTGGCTAGGATGGATTGTGCATTATTTGGGGCAATTTATAATGACTTGATAAATGAATATTTTGGCTTTTCCATTTGGTGGATAGATGTAAATATTCTCTTTTTTACTTCCTACTCTTGAACATCTAACGTAAAGGTAACCATGGCTGAAGGAGGGCTCTTCACGGGGTAAATAGGCAACTGAAAATGTTTTTCCTTGTGATTTGTTGATGGTCATTGCAAAACTAAGACTCACTGGAAAATGTAGACATTTGAATTGAAACAGGATGGCTTCTGAGTCAGTGCGGTGGAAGCTCTTGTGTGCTTATCATCTAATTGATGCGTCCTGTGCTTAGGTCTCTCCTGAGAAGGTGCAACAGGGGCTGATGTTCACACATCATCAAGTCTATTCCTTCTCTGTTCGGGTGTCTCCTAAGCTTACCACTGATGCTTTGTGAAGGCCTTTCACCTGTCACCCTAATGAAACTTTTTACACATATGCTCACCATGAACGATATACATATACAGAGAAAGAGGAGAGAATGGTAAATATATATATAGAGAGAAGGGAAAAGTTTAAAATGAGAAGAGTGTAAAAGACAGAGACAGACATACTAAGAGAAGGGATCTTTTCTGTTACTGTTCAAAATTAAGTGAAAATTTTCAAATTTGGTTATGTTGATGTTATTTTTCGCACTAAATCCAATTTTGTGATCCATTTATTTCAGAAAATTTTTTTTTTTAATGTTAAAGTTTAAAGTTTGATCATTTTTACTCGATCAAAAAACAAAATTTGGAAACTAGCATTTCTGTGTGGTAGCTGTCAATCGCAAAATAAAAGTAAGAACATTACAACAGAAAGTTCTGAATAAAAAGAAAGCAATTACATGTCATATAAAGAGAGAGAGCAGCATGCATGAGAGATATACACATATATAAGAAAAATAAATGAGAGTGTTGTAAACATATACATATAGAGAAGGAAAGCATAAAAGACAGAGAGATAGGACAGATACAGAGGGGTAGATTTAGCAGTCTAAAAGTCAAGTTATTTCTCTTAGTAGATACATACATACATTCTCGTTTATATAGTAGATATAAACGCACGCACACATACCTAGGTGCGTGTGTGTGTGTGTATGTGTGCATGCATGCACATATTACTTTCTCTGTATTTTGATATCAAAACAAATGTCCTAACAATGCAAGGTGCCCTTCATTTCCAGTATTCTCCAAAAACATGACTGACCATGGGGAAATATTACCTTACTTGGAAGCAGGGGAGGATTGATGACAGAACAGACATCTGGTCATAGAAAATCCACCGCAACAAATTCCATACAACCCATGCAAGCATGGAAATCTGGACATTAACATGATGATGATATATCTATATATATATAGCTGAGTTTGTGAGTGTGTGTGTATGTGTATCCAATTCATACATTTACACAATTCCAAATTTCTTGAATGAAACAATCGGAATTAATATTCTAAATACCATAACCTAGGTAACTGCATCATTTTTTCTGTCAAAATCAATCACAATTACCAATAAAATCCATTAAACTGCGCAAAATAACATTTCCTCCCTCTAATAAAACCTAAATTTCCTCTTTCTACGACCTTTACAAATCCTTTCAACTCCTACTTTCTCTTGTGAACGTTTACGAACGATAACTCCTACTTTCTCTAATGCATACAAAGTCATAGATTAAACTTTGCTTTTAGTTACGCTGTATGTAAACAAACAAGTTTGTTTTTCGAAGCGCTGAAATGTATGGTAGTACAAGTAGAAAGATAGATTTTATTCAATGCATAGATACTGAACAGTATACATATAAGGGATAAAATCCTTTTTTCTTTTTAAAAGCATCTAATACACTATTTTCCTTTTGTTTCTTGACTCCCGTAAGGCATCTCAGAACATTCACGCTTTAGTTTGACCGACAGGACAACACATTGCAAAATCACTGAACTTCATTACAAATGTGGGTAATTTTTCAGATTAACACCTGCACGATTTTCATTAGGGTGTTAGGGTTACGGTTTTAGGGTTACAGTTAGGGGGTAGTCTTCAAGTTTAGGGATAAAAAAAAGTAAATAAAAATCAAGTGAAGTAACTGAACGTCATACTGTCTTACCAGTATTATCCGTACTACTCTGTTTATAAATAAATCACACACGTGATTTGATTGAAGTTAACTGAGAGATCGAAAATGCCTTGTGGAAGACCGGAATATTTTTATTTACTTTTTTTTTACCTCCCTAAACTTGAAGATTACCTTATTTTCATCTTATCTACATGAATTTCTATGGCGGAATTCAACCCCAAAAGAAAAAAACATTCGTTTATTTTTTGGCTGCCATTTCTGACGTTTATAATGTTGAGTAGGTTCATTTCTAGAACTGCATGCTGACCCTTGAATAAATATCTAATATCTGTTGAATTTCATTATCATTTCCATCGACAAAGTTCTCTCCTTCTGTCACATGCTGTTTTAGAACAGCCACCAACCCCCGTGTGTAAAAAACAACAACAAAAAAACACATGTGTGATTTATTTATAAACAGCTAAAAGAAAACACATTTCAGAGTAGTACGGACAATACTGGTAAGTCATTCAGTTATTTCCCTTGAATATTTTTTGTTTTCTTTTTTTAACTCCCTAAACTTGAAGATTACCGGGTTAGGGTTAGTGTTACGGTTACAGTTTTAGGGTCAGGGTTTAGGGTTAGTGTTAGGGTTAAGTAATCGTGCGGATGTTAATCCACAAAATTACCGAAATGTGAAAACTACCGACCCTGCCATCTATTATAACTTTTGTTGTTCTGTTTAATATATACATAGATTATGCCTCCAAAGTAGAGAGCTTGCTGGGGAAAGAAAGCAACCGGTTTAAAAAGACAGCAACAGACTGC
>NC_068984.1:119640020-119642355 GCF_001194135.2 Octopus bimaculoides | reverse complement strand
AATTGCTTCATCAGAAATTGCCGTCCTAGCTCCTGCGAAAAGGGATTACCCTGCTATGTATAATCAGGGCAGTGCAAAAAGTTGTTTTGCACATATCATTTGTATAGCCAATTAGACGGATGAAATTTACGTACGATTAATAATGTTACGCAAAACAGCCTTTAAACTTGCCCTTTTAATTTCATCGTCTTTTGAATTACGAACATATTTACATCATAAGTGTTTTTTCGTTGTAAGTCTTTCTTTTTCAGTTGATTTTCACCTAGCAAGACTTATCGTAGATGGCGTAATAAGTCACACCCGGACAACGTCGGGTTATACTGCTAGTATATATATATATATCATAATTTCTTATTTCTTTACTGCCCACAGGGGGCTACACACAGAGGGGACAAACAAGGACAGACAAACAAGTACAGACAAACGGATTAAGTCGATTATATTGACCCCCAGTGCATAACTGATACTTATTTAATCGACCCCGAAAGGATAAAAGGCAAAGTCAACCTCGGCGGAATTTGAACTCAGAACGTAGCAGCAGACGAAATACTGCTAATCATTTCGCCTGGCATACTAACGTTTCAGCCAGCTTGCTGCCTTATATATCATAATTTTTGTCTACACAATTCCACTTACAATGTTCAGTCAGTTAACCTATCAATATGTACCATTACAAATTCATGCCAGAAAGACATGTAGTTGTAGAATGTTTGTTGAAACAATTCATACAAATATGCATTAAAAGAAAGAAAAAAACGCCTCACTTAGCATGAACTAACATTTTCTTATGTAAAAGCATAAGCATGTAAGCTCATGTGTTTTCTAAAATGAAAATATTTTTTTAAAAATATTTATTAAAAAAAAACTAACAATTTTATACATTGTTTCAACAAGGAAGAAACTAACAATGAGCTAAACCTATTTTAGATAAAAATACAAGTAGACTGATCAGGAAGTGCCATGATAACAGTAAGATATTGTATAAGTTTTATTACATATTACATACATGTGTGTGTGTTACAACTACAGAAATCCGTGTTGTGCTCCCAAACAAAGCACATAACTTCAAAAAGCTAATTAGAAATAAATGTTTTGAAGTGTGTTTGAGGTGGTGGGGGTCTTAGACAACAACAAACATTGCCTTCATGTTTTTTCAGCAAGTACAAGACACATCTGCGTATGTAATGAATGTGTTCCAGTACAATTCTAGTCTAACTTGTAAAGCACAGTCGCCATTGTACTTTTCAAAGAAGTGACATATGACTCATCAAAGAAACCCCCTACTTTGTCACTCAATCTGTTAGAAAAAACAGCCAAATACCTTTTTATCTCAGCAATTTTCAGACTTATTTGGGTACAAAGCCTGATATACAATGCTCTAAAGATTGCAGAACCCATACTTATAGTTTACAGACAACACCCCCCCACACACACACACACTAATTTCAATAAAATGTTGAATGAAAGAAAAATTGTTTTAGGGAGAGACCATGCTGGAGCACCACCTTGAAGGGTTTTTAGTCAAACAAATCAAAAACAGAACTTTGTTTTTTTTTAAACCTAGTACTTATTCTATTGGTTTTTTTTTTTTTTGCCAAACTGTTAAGTTACAGGGATGTAAACACACCAACACCAGTTGTCAAGTGATAGTGGGGACGCACACACACACACATGCACAATAAGTTTCTTTCAGTTTCTGTCTACAAAATCCACTCACAAGATTTGGTTGACCTGAGGCAATAGCCCAAGGTTCCACACAGTGGGAGTGAACCTGGGACCATGTGGTTGGGAAATAAGTTTCTTACTATATAGCAATGCCTGTGCCTATGATAAAATGCTTTTTAAAAATAAATTTTGAGAATGGTGAAAAGCATTTACTTATTTAAAATAAATCTAGATTTTTTTCACAAAACCCACTTTAAGAAAACCTGCTCTAAACTTTTTGATACCAACCCACCCAAGACTGTCCATGGTCCCCGATACAAACTTCCTGTTTTAAAGTGATCTAACTTCAAACCTTCCATCATCATCATCATCATTTAACATCCGCTTTCCATGCTAGCATGGGTTGGACGATTTGACTGAGGACTGGTGAAACCAGATGGCTACACCAGGCTCCAATCTGATTTGGCAGAGTTTCTACAGCTGGATGCCCTTCGTAACGCCAACCACTCCGAAAGTGTAGTGGGTGCTTTTACGTGCCACCGGCACGAAGGCCAGTCAGGCAGTACTGGCAACGGCCACACTCAAAATGGTGTATTTTACATGCCACCTGCACAGGAGCCAGTTCGGCGGCACTGGCAACGATCTCGCTCGAATGTCTTTACACATGCCA
>NC_068984.1:119637115-119639374 GCF_001194135.2 Octopus bimaculoides | reverse complement strand
TCCTTGCGAGCCTACGCATGTCTTCAGCAGTCACAGCCCATGTTTCACTGCCATGAAGCATGGCTGTTCGTACACATGCGTCATACAGTCTGCCTTCAACTACGTCTAGTTTTTCTCCCTGGAATGTGGCAGAAGTTGTTTTCTGCACATTTACAGTGTTTATTGCTCCTGAACATCTGCTGCATACAAAAACTAACTTCCTAGTTAACCTTCCTTTGATATTGCTGCACCTCTTATGTGTCCATAGCTTACACTGGGTGCATCTTATAGAGTTTCTACCTGCGCCTTTTCTACAGATCGAGCAGGGCCATCTACATGAAGGGGTTTGTGTTTTTCCTACCTTCCTACTTATTAGGACTTTGGTTTTAGCTAGGCTCAAAATTTCATATTAGTTACATATCAAAATTTCATATTAGTTTACATACTATAGACCAGCTTAATGACAAAATTGCTTCTCTAAATTCTTCATTATTTTCAAAATTAACTCAAACAAAGATAGTGTATTTCAACAGAAAAATAACAAAGCTGTTAAGTTATACTTCTCTATAGTAAAAGGAAGGAGAGATATCCATTAGATACTGCAGTCAAAGATACACTATGACTGACAAAAAAGATAGCATGATTATTGGTAATCTGGGACTAAGCAACAGCTAGATTATACTGTTTACTGCATGAGAATATAGAATTTTTAGAAAACTATTTCAAAAATATTACACTTACACTAGGTAAGTTAAAATATTTATAACTAAGATTTTTAATTCTCCAGGCTTTAAATATGCCAATAAATGTAAATGGTTATGTACATGGCACTTCAGAATTACATGCTCTAGTTAGCCTGAGAAACAAGAAACGATATAAAACCCTCATGATCCAGTCCCAGAAGTGGCATCCAGCTGTAAAAACAATCTGCACCAACAAATAAAAACTCCCACATATGCAAGTATGGGAAACTAAATGGAATACACACACACACACACATACACACGCAAATCTACAGTCAATAGGCGTTTCCGGCAGCACAAGCAATAGGATGAATATAAATATACAAACACTCATACATGTGCACAAACGCACTTCTATCCTTACAGAATTCAACTGCCTCTCATGCATTCATAAAACTCATATTTCACTAAGGAGTGATATAATGCCATGATGGGTTACTCTATACTTTTGTGGAATACAAATATATTATTTGTAAACAAAGCATGTTGTTGACAGTGACTTTGAAGTTTTGGCTGGCTGAGCTATTGTCAGACTGTCCAGTGATGACTTAGCTGGCTGAAACTTCAAAGTCACTGTCAACAACATTCTTGGTGAAGAAAAATATATTCATACATGTGTGCATATATATCCATATATACATATTCATATATGTACACACACACACACACACACACACACACACACACACACACACACACGTACACACACACTATAGTAAACACCAACTGTCCAAAGTGCCACATGGTGAAATTGAAGCAAACTTCTTAACCATAGAGCCATGCCTGCACACACATAAACATACATATATAAGCATTTTATGCTCGCTTTTTCATGTTGGTATAAGGTGGACAATTTTTTTGAGACAGTATTCTGTGACCAGATACCCTTCCTCTTTCCAACTCTTGCTTTGCAATTAATGTACTTTATTCCAAATTTTCACATATGAAACTGTGATGCTTTTTATGGAAGATATAACATCATTGTCATAGCAGTGTTAAGCAAAGACACTCAGACAGACACATATGAGTGCATACACATGCAAGCGCATGTGCATGCCACACACACACACACACACAAAGCAAACAGTTTGCATCTAACAATTTCACTCACAAGATATTGGTTAGTCTGAACTATAATAGAACTTATTCAACTGTTCTGCTGTGGGATCGAACTCGAAACTATGCAGATGCTAAGCAGACTTCTTAAAATTACACATATAATATAAAATAGTTTCAGAAATGTCAAAATTTAATAACTGGTTAATTCACCTTCCATTATGTGAAAACCTGGAGATGTTTCATTTCTGCAACAATTTTTAATATTGAAATAAAGTTCTTCCAAAAGTATTAACTGATTACAGCAAGTTTGTAAGTAATAATTAATTAATAAATTAATTAATTCATTCATTCAGTCGCCATCATCATCATCAATGCATTATCATAGCATTTAAAAAATAAAAGGTTTTATAAACTATTGGACTAATGATTGAGAGAGAGAGCGAAGGAGAGAGAGAGAGAGAGAGAGAGAGAGAGAGAG
>NC_068984.1:119629378-119637081 GCF_001194135.2 Octopus bimaculoides | reverse complement strand
AAAGAGAGAGAGAGAGAGAGAGAGAGAGAGAGAGAGAAAACTACTTCATGAGTTCAACTTGATGTACAGTGACAACAGCTGCTTCCTTACTTCATTATAGTTGTTAATTTAATGTTATAAACTAGAAATATATATGAAGTTACTAATATAGTGTGTTTATTAATAGTCCATTCAACTATATATACTGAGGATTACCAGTGAGAAATAGCAGCTGGAAACAACTGTCTGCACCTCAAAGAATTTATAGAAAAAAGGCTTATGGAATTGTTTGTAGCTTATGTTAAAATTATTGGTTACTACAAGATATTTTCTCAAACTAGAATTCTCCTGGAAACAGCTTTTATTCTTTATGTAAACAATAAGAAGGTGCTCTCTTTTCTCTTAATTCTTTAACTATTAACATTCTGTGAAGTAAAATAAAAACACATTCCATGAATTTCATCTTTAGTGTAATGTCTCACTTCATAAAATGTCTAATAAATCAGTCACAGATTATGTCATGCTGATGATTTCTAAAAAGAAGGAAATAGTGCTGTACATGATTACTACCAACTAGAAACAGTAAGAACTTCATAAGTAAACAAGAAAGAGAGCGAGAGAGGAAAACATTAAATATGTGAATTCTATGCATAATTTACCTCATAAATTCCTTAACTTGAAATTCAAATTTCTAATCCCACTTCATGCTGTGAGGGGATGATTATCTCCCTAACTAAAGGGAACCATGTGTAATATTGTTTTCACTTCCTGCTACATAACAAGTCAACACAAGTCTTAATCTAGTTTTGACCTCATGGGTAAAACATAGCGTTCCCTATACATGCTGAAGAAGTGAAGAAAGAATCATTAAATAAAATATACAAGATTTCATATTGGTTATTCAACCTGCTAGAAAAATCCTTTAAATCAAATCCCACTATCTGAAGAATACATTGGTTAATGGAGACCTAGATACCCCTTTAAAAATAACAGGATGGTTGGAATACTTTTGATCATAGCTTGCTCTCTCATGGTTGAAGGGTGAGTTAATGTGGACATGTTTAATGAATGGCACATTAAAAAGTTAAACCCATGATTCCTAAACTTTTCACTCCATCAACCTCGTCACAGACTTACAGAGCTTCCCTCAATTCTCCAATCACACATTCAGTAAAATAATATGGAAATCTCAAAGTTTAGCGGAATAAATTCAAACAATGGTTGGTAATGTGTAGATTCATGAAACCCATTTCTTATTTATGATAATCTATTTTAAACTATGTGGAGGCGCAATGACCCAGTGGTTAGGGCAGCGGACTCGCGGTCATAGGATCGCGGTTTCGATTCCTAGACCGAGCGTTCTGAGTGTTTATTGAGCGAAAACACCTAAAGCTCCACGAGGCTCCGGCAGGGGATGGTGGCGAACCCTGCTATACTCTTTCACCACAACTTTCTCTCACTCTTACTTCCTGTTTCTGTTGTACCTGTATTTCAAAGGGCCAGCCTTGTCACACTGTGTCACGCTGAATATCCCCAAGAACTACGTTAAGGGTACACGTGTCTGTGGAGTGCTCAGCCACTTGCATGTTAATTTCACGAGCAGGCTGTTCCGTTGATCGGATCAACTGGAACCCTCAATGTCGTAAGCGACGGAGTGCCAACAACAACATTTTAAACTATACAAATTAAGCATAATTTTTAAAGTCATTAAACTATTTTTATCCGGAACATTACAAATGTTGACATCATCCATAGTTCAAAATTGAAGTGTGGTCAGAAAAAAGTAATGATGACAATGACATAAATGCAAAGTTGGTAGATAGTACTGTACTTTATGGTTGCTAAAAATTCTTAAAGGCTTGACATAACCATAACAACAAAAAAAGAATATATATATTCTACTTAACTCCATGCTTACCAGCTATCTTCCACTAAGCACTCCTCTATTTTTTAAAATAAAATACTTTTTTCCATATTTCTAGTTTAATGAGAGCTGAACAGAAACTAGATATCATAGGAGAGTTAACTGGCAGGTAAAATTGGCTCGTTTAGAATTTATTAGAAAGAAAAAAATTATTACAGGCATAGTTTATCCAAAAATAAGAAAATAAATACCAAGAATGATTGCAAGAAAAAATAAGATGAAAAGGATTACATTGCTAGTTCAGCAAACATAAAAAGAAATAAAGAAAGAATATGTTTAATTGAAGATTGCATTCCTGAGATAGACGGACTTGATAACCGCTAACAATAGCGTGAATATTTGAATGGAAATTTGGGGATTATAGTCTTAGGTTATTTCATTCATTGATGTTAAGCCTATTTCTTTGTTAACAATTCATATGGCTGTGTCAAGTTTTGAGTATTTAGGAAGTTGGAAATGAAAGTAAAAACATGTCAATAGCTGCCCTAAAACTTCGATATTTGGTTGCAGCGTTTTCATCAATACAGCAGAAATCACTTTTTTTTAATATTTGAACAATGCTTCTTTGCTTCAAGATTCACATTCATTTCATTCAATTCCTCTTAATAAGTTAGTCTTATGATCAGAATGTTCTGTTGCAACATAGAATGTACAAACACTCCAAGAACTGCGTATTCTCAAGATCTTCAAAACACACTTCAAACTTTTCATTTAAAAGTCCAAAGACATTTTATAGATGAGTAGGTTGCAACCTAAAATATTTTCATTGGATTCTTATAATTTCAAGAAATATTGAATATTTCCATGATCTAAAGAAAATCTATATAGCTAATCTTCACATCAAATCCAAGGATAAAACTTCACTTGAGTTATACTAACATCTCATCCTTGCATAGGTGCAGATGTGGCCGTGTAATTATGAAGTTTGTTTTCTCATATGGTTTCAGGTTCAGTCCCACTGCATGTACCTTGGTGTTTTCCACTATAACCACAAGCCAGCCAAAGTCTTGTGAGTGGATTTAGTTTCCATCTTCCAAATTAGAGAGAGAGAGACAGACAGACAGACAGGCAGGCAGGCAGAATATTTTTGTCTTCTTGTCTTGACATTACATGGTAGTTGCAAATGAGTGTTGCTGTTATACAAGCAATGTCATTCATTTCTGTTATTTTTCAAAAAAACGTCCTTGGCCATGGGAAAATTAATCTTCCTTGGGAACAGGTGAGTGGTGGTGATAGGAAGGGCATCCAGGCATAGAAAATCTGCCTTGATAAACTCCATCTCGCTTGTGCAAGTTTGAAAAAGTGGATGCCAAAATAATGACGACGGTGTAATCATTTCTGCACATCATTAATTTTAGCATATAAGTCATACAAATAAAACAAGTAATTCATACTCAGTCACAGTTTATTATCTAGTGATGGATACATATCATTATGGAACGCCATTATGAAATCAGAAGAACTTCCAATCCCATGGTGAACCTGCACTGCCCCCACCCCATTCATTTTGCCCACAACCACCTTCTACTCTCTATCACCTACCACCCCTGAACATCCCAAATCCTCCAATCCAAACCCTGCCATTACCCACATTATCAACAACCTATGTTCCCTCTTTTAATTGTGCCCATAACCCTTGTGACCTACTTGACCAATTATCTTTTCCTACTTCTACAGCCAAACTGGACTGCTCCTCTCCAATGCAACCATCCCCACCAAACCCCACCACTATTCCTTTCACATGACTGACACCTTTACCTGAACCTCTACTGATCTCATCTTTGGGCAACAGGATGTTCAATCTATACAGTCACAGAAGCCCACTTCATTGAATACCTTACCGACATCTGGCTTGGCAGTGAAACTTCTGTCTCATGCCACTTCTACTCTGCTAATCGCTCAACCCAACATCTCTCCAAGTTCAACTTAGCCCTGCACAATAGCCTCCTGGAATCTTTTCTCCTGTGTGAAGAATAATTAATCTTCCCTCTCTCAACTTTCACTCTCCATGCCATGAATAACCAAATTCGCTTTCTTTAACAATCCCCTTATCATCTCATACATCTTACACACACATATAATCATACAGATACAGCTACTCTGACATGATCTCATTAAATCAGGGGTCAGCAAACTGGGGTAAAAATGGAATTCTTATGGGACAATGAGGACTCATTAGACATGAGTAAAATTATATAAAAAACCATATTCGTTGTTATGACAGAAATTTTTCTTCTGGCAACACTGCATCTGTCCAATGCAAATAGATTCATATAAATAGATTCAATAAACCTTTTGAATTTAAAAAAAATCTATAATTTTCTTCCTTTCAAATCAAGGGAATAATGTTGGCATAAATAAAATATATTTTGGAGTAACTGGCTAAAAAAGTTCCCTGACTCCTACATTTGAGTAACTAACTGAGGATAGATATGTGGATGCATATTAAATGTGGACACAGAGACAGACAGACAGACAGACAAGGATCCAGAATGCAGATTTATTCAAGAATCCTTATAAGATACAAATCTGTTTCGCAAGATAAGCTGATTTCAAAAGGAAAATAAATTTTATGTGTTATTTTCTATTAAAAACACTAAAAAGTATCTGTTGGATACACTAAACACACCAGTGACAATTCAGAGAATAAATTTGCATACTAGATTATACTTTACTTGATATTTCTTAATTTTTGTATTGATTATTTTGATTAATTCTTCTCAATATCTTTAATTGTGCATGTGCATTTAGACATATATTTATCAATCTACTTTAATATACATACATACTTACACAGACATTATATGTGTGTGTCTTCTATCTTTTACTTTTTCCAGTCATTAGACTGTGGCCATGTTGGGGCACCATCTTGAAGAAATTTTAGTTGAATGAATCAACCCCAGCACTTTTCAAGCCTGGTACTTATTCTATCAGTATCTTTTGCTGAACTACTAGGTTACAGGGTCATAAACACACCAACACTGGCTGTCAAGCAATAATGGGGAGCCACAGACACAAATACACACACGCACACACACACACACACACGGTTGGAAAGCAAACTTCTTACTACACAGCCACTCCTGCACCTAACATATATACCAAATCTGATGAAGATTGATTAAATCTGAAATCAGCACTGATATAACTCCATCTCTCTTGTCGTAGGGAGGGGGCCTGTCTCCCTTCTTAGCTGTTAGAAAAATGCTCTCACATGGTTAAGAGTTATTTTGACTTATTTCTAGCAATGCTAGTGTTTACTAGCACCCACCATCACTTTTAGGGACAACTGTATTTGTTGCCTATCGGTTCTAAATTGTGAATAGCCACCTTAATAATATATATATATATATATATATATATATATATATATATATATATATAAAATTATCCTAACATCTGCTTTTCTAGGTGCACTTAGGTCAGATGGGGTTTTTTGATGCAGATTTTCACCAGTCAGATGCCCTTCCTATCACCTTTTGCCAAAACAAGATAATATTACCCTATGTTTTTTTCATGGAAGACTGAAAATGTACATCACTTGTATGACAGTGACACTTATTTATTTACAACCATCATGTGATGTGAAGAGAAGGAAGCATAAATACACACATTTATTTATACACATACAAAAGGCTTCTTTCAGTTTTCATCAACCAAATCCACTCACAAGACTTTTGGTAAGCCTGGGATTATTAACAGAAGGCACTTACCAAAAGTGTCATGTAGTGGGATTGAACAGATAAAACTGTGTGATTGGGAAGCAAACTTCTTAACCATACAGCCATGTGTGTGTGCATGTGTTTATTTAGAACTCCACTGCTTATTCAAAAGTTACAACATTCAAGCAGTGTTGTTGGCACTTACATCAAATTCAGTAACATACTCATCTAACCCATGCCAACATTAAAAAAAACGTAAAATGAACATATACACCCATACATAACAATATGCTGACCTAGTTGGCCTGCTACTTGGAAATTTCCATTCTTGTGTTACAAGTCACAAATTATGTGACCTAATATATATGTCTTGTTTGTAACTTTTGAAATTTATTTTTAAACACCTGAGAGATATTAAAGAATCCCAGCAGGAGAAGTGATATATGCATGTACACACATATGTACAAGAGAGAGGGGGGAGAGAGTGGGAGAGAGAGAGAGAGAGAGAGAGAGAGAGAGAGAGAGAGAGAGAGAGAGAGAGAGAGAGAGAGAGAGAGAGAGAGAGAGAGACGAAGTTTGAAACCATCTGAAGAAAGTAGAAGAGAAATGGTGGAGCACAGACATCAGGAAAATAGACAAGCCCAACAATGACCATGAAATTTCTAAGAGAATGCTCTGTTGATAGATGTTATAATTCACCAATAGTGGATGAAGTGTATGCAGGTATTCAGATGGAATGCTTTTATTTGGTAGGGATTTCTGCATTTATCCCCCAAAAAAAATCCAGATGTACAACATATTTTTAACAAGTCATATTACATTGTTTTATCCATATAGTGATCCAGGCTGGCAATCTGATTTACCAGTTGTTGAAGGAATAGGAGATAACGGTTTGAAATAAGATTACATTGTTGCAACACAAAACATTATAGACTGTAGTAAAAATGAATTTTAATCCTATTATGGCATGACGAAAAATTATTTCAACAGCTGACATCCATCTGCAGATGAAAATCAAATAACTTAAACTATGTCAGATATCACCAGAGGAGTTCTGAGATCAAAAAGCTACGGAGAACTTGCAAATCACTAGACAAATAGAGATGTACAAGTTGAATGCATGATGATATTACAATATTCATTTCAGGAATCACTTCACATGAAAGAGCATTACTATTGAATTTCAAAAACAAGGGCTCCCCCATGTTCACATTCTCATCATATTGTGAGATGAAACTTTTTACAATCCTACTGAAATTGATAAAATTCTATATGCAGGGCTTCCAAACCCAGTGACAGAGCCAGTCCTCTATGACAGTGATTCCTAACCTTTTCACATGGACCCCTTTTAATATGCACTATTTGCTCCACAAAGAGCATCTTAGTGAGGTCAAGATTCTGCATACCTCAGGCCATGCAGTGACATACCTGAGAAGAGGTGGGCCTCAGGCCATTTGATATAAGGGAGGTCAAAATCCCCTGAAAGATGTATGTGCAGGCTGTTATCCAGGTTGGTTAATACTTCTTTCCTTTCTTGGAGGCTCTCTTCAAATGAATCCCCATGATTTTAGAGCATCTGGTGGGCAACACATAGTACATAATACTATTTTCATCTGTTTAATGTGTACCACCAGAGTGTCACAGACTGAGTTTAAGTGTGACAGCAGGACCACAGGCTGACATCTTCCCGGATGTACATTGCCACTCCACTGTGAGTCCTTTCTCTCTTGTCAGTTTGAAACACAACATACCCTGGTATGTGTATCTCAGCATCTCATATGTCCATGTTCAGATGTGTTTCTGTTAGTGACATGCATATTGCTTGATTACATGTCACTCAGGTATTGTGTTTTATGTTGTTGGGATGTTACGAGGGCCCCTGATGTTCAGCAAAAATACTGGTGTGGCAGTAGTGGCCACTGGTCTGACATACACAGAGGTGTCAGAGGTATGCATAAGTATGACATACACAGAGGTGGTTGTGAATACTGGTCAGTATCCCTCATACTGGATGCCTGGTGAAGCCAAGTCAGGTGCCTTACAATCTTCTGTGTTGTTCATACATCTTTGTCTTTGTCTTTCTATAAATTTCAACTATATATATATATATATATATATATATATATATATATATATAT
>NC_068984.1:119616287-119628647 GCF_001194135.2 Octopus bimaculoides | reverse complement strand
AATATGACTGTGTGTAGATACAAATAACAAGAATGTTAAGTTTTTATCCATGACAAAACTGGGTAGTACATAAATCGTCACATTTCAGACCTTCAGAAGTCATATGAAAGTTGCTCAAGTGCAAAATGCTTAACATTTCCTATGCAGTTTGGCTCCCAATACATCTTGAACCTCAACAGACAGTTTACTAGGGCTAAAAGAGAGGCATTTCAAGATGCCCAAAGCAAGAACACTCCTATCATGTCATGGTTTAGACTAAAACTGATGAAATTGCTAGGAAATATCTGTACTATAAAATTCCTTACCATTATGTCTTTGACAACATGGAAACAGATTATGCTAGTTAGTTAGAGGACAGAGAATTTCTCAGGTTTCCTGACACACGTCTTCCATTTCTCTCTGACTTCTATGACATTTTGAAACTCTTGAATAGTGTATCCAGTGTCTCTTAGCAATTGATTATTGTAGTTTTTTTTTGTGGCCTACCTCTTCCCTAGTTATCATGAGATGGTAGCCACTGAAAAATTTGGCTGCTCCTTACATCAGCAATAACCAATAAGTCTCAGCTTGTACTTTTGTTTTGTCTCTGTTATATATGTAGAGGAAATGAAATAATCCTTAGAATGTATGTAGTACATCCAATGGAAACAGATATTCTACTTCAGATAATTAGTTTTGCTGTATTTAAAAAAAAAAAAACCTTTGCAGACATTTGCACTCATGACAGTGTTATTCACGACACTTATAAAGCAGCAACAGCTGAAAGCAGAAACTTGCTCTATAATGATGATGATGAATAGAGGTGGCATGTATCAGAAGCAGTAAAGTTAGAATACTTCCCCAAACTGAGAAAGAACTGCTTGCCATTAAATAGAATACCCAAAATAAACATAATGAACTTTGTCACTTATCAAGCAGTTTGAGCAGCATTTTATTCAGTATTTCACAGTAGAAGGCAAATATACGGCAAAGCTTGCAACAGTGCACTGCATGATACTCAGCAATTGCTCATTAGTTATGTTCTATGCTGTCGTGACTTGGGATTACCAGAATGTGCACCAATTTTTAATGATAAAATCATTAAAATTGTTCATGTAGAGAATGGCGCTGATATTGACATTAAAACACATAATGAACTGCAACATCCTGTATTTGACAGCATTATAGAAAGCGTAGATGATAATGATGTAGGATATCACTTCTATTTCCTTGATTGTCTCAGGAGGTTCAGGTAAAACATACCTGTTCAACACATTTATAGGATATTGCAATGTTCATGGCAAGAATGTGCTGCCCTATAAAACAACTGGCAATGCAGTTGATTTGCTAAGCAATGATAGAACAGCTCACAATACAGACCTAAATACAGACATAATAGGAAGACCTGGGCTGAGGTGGTGAGGCAAGACCTTCGTACATTGGGCCTCACCGAGGCGATGACTACGGACCGAGACCTTTGGAAATGGGCTGTGCGTGAGAAGACCCGGCAAGCCAAGTAAGATCGTTGCCAGTGCCCCTGGACTGGTTCTTGTGCGGGTGGCACATGAGATGCACCATTTTGAGCGTGGCCGTTGCCAGTACCGCCTGACTGGCTCCTGTAGGATTTTCGAGCGAGATCGTTGCCAGTGCCCCTGGACTGGCTCTTGTGCGGGTGGCACATAAAAGACACCATTTCGAGCGTGGCCGTTTTCGTGCGGGTGACACGTAAAAGCACCCACTACACTCTCTGAGTGGTTGGCGTTAGGAAGGGCATCCAGCTGTAGAAACTCTGCCAAATCAGACTGGAGCCTGGTGTTGCCATCCGGTTTCACCAGTCCTCAGTCAAATCGTCCAACCCATGCTAGCATGGAAAGCGGACGTTAAACGATGATGATGATAATAGAGAATTGCATAAAATTGTCATCTCTGTACAGATATGTAAAGGATCTCAGACTCTCCATCAACACGAAATCATATGCTGATGTAATATTCAACTGATAGTTGCTGCAGAAAGGAGACAGAAGTATAGATATTAATGATGGTTCAACTAGAAGCACCAATGAGATACTGCAAGAAATGGTGTCAAATTGGGACAATTATATATGAGAATTCACTAACCCTGACAGACAGTAATAATCACAGAAGCTACATTTACAAGAAAATGTTAACTAAGAAAGAGAAAAAAAAGGTAATAATACTTTATAACTAAATAATAGGATTCTGAATTTCTCGCCAAGTGAAATTACATAACATATGAGTGTAGACAGTACTGAAGCCAAACATGATGAGCAAAATGTAAATAACACAGAATTTTTTAACAAACTTAGTCCCTCAGGATTACCTCCTCATGAGCTAAAGTTAATGGTCAGTTCAATTATAATGGCCAAGCAGAATCTCAGTCCTAAGAAAGACCAAATGAATGGCACTAGACTTATTGTCGGAGCTTTAGCAATCTATTGCAACACTGCAGATACTGTCACTGAAGCAGAAGAGATACTTTATTAATACCAAGAATGGATTTCACCCCAGGTGATAGAACACTCAATTACTTTATAAAAAAAGCAGTTTCCCTATTATCTTCTCATCTGCTATGACTATCAACAAATTTCTAAGTCAGTCAACTGATACAGTATCAATATTAAAGTAGAGCCAAGAATAGGTTTTTTTTTTGGGGGGGGGGGGGTAACCACTTAGAAAAAGAAGGGCAGTACCTATGAACTTTTATTTCTACAGAGCTTTAGCACAATTTGCAGACATAACCAAAATCATCTCAATAATGCATGAAGGTGGGAGGAGAAAAACCAAGTTGTAAAATCCCAAGACATGGTCAAAGACTAGAATAGTTATATGTACCATAGCACACAATATCTGTACATTTCTATGGTACAATATCTTGAATATTTCATAATTTGCATGCTCAGACACACACAGTGATATACTCCTTAGACAACAACAGTTGATCAACATCGTTATATATAATAAACAGTATTTCAGTTTCTGGGTTTTCAATGACTGTTTCATAACAAATAACATTACCTTCTAACGCTAAAAACTAAAATTTGAAACCTAGCGATAAATCAAACAATTTAAGTTTGACAAAATTAAGTAGAAAACAAATAATAAAAAAAAAAACGGTTTCCATGTATTTGGTAAACTGGGCAGTTACTCCTGTCCTGACTTTGTTTCTACATAACTTTCTAAATAATACATAATTTTAATAATATTTTTCCAAGTTAGGGTTTTAAAGGTGCAGGAAGAAGTCCTTTTTTTTTTTTTTACCCTTCTGTTATTTGCTTATTTATTCATTGATCGATTCACTTGATCAGCAAGAAAAGAACTCCTTAACATTTTAACCACTGAATAACTCATTCATATTCATTGAAATTGTTTTTTGCTTCTTTTAGTTCACAGAATTAGTTATTTAAGTTTATATTTAGTGACTGAGCTAAGTTCCACATACAAACAAACAAGAAAACAAAAACTATTCTAAGACATATCTATACACCATAACCACAGTTGAAATTCATTGCTCTTGGGACTGTGTTTTCCTAAAGTAAGCAAATAACACAAAACAATGTTAAAATGACACCACAAGTATAGTGAGATAAAAAAAAAATTCAATTGAATACGGGATGAAGAAAAGAATCCCAGGATGTTTTCTGTCTTCAAGAAAAAAAGATGTTGCTTAGTCATGCTAAATAAAACATTTAACCAGACTTGAGCAGAAAAACATTGTTGGAAGTCAAGGAATAAACAGTTTTCATAATAAAACTCTGGTTAAATTGAGGATGTTCCCAAAAGAGATCACAGGAGATAAGTAATCTCAGCATTTCATATAGCATAGATGATACTTTAAGCTGACAGCTATCCACAGAGATTTGTAGCTGAAATATCTTTACCTTTGAGATATACGACATTTGTGTATTGTTGTTATCAAATGTCCTTGATCTCCATTCCAGTATGAATATGGAGATGGTTTCTATCGATGGAAGTTTAGAAAGAATATTACTGGAGAATAGAAGTATTGAAAAAGTAGTGAAGAATACAGAACAGTTTGTTGTCAGGAAATGATTTAGATAAGTCAAGGAAATGAATATGCTAAATAATTGCTGAAGAAAAGAAAGATTACCAGAAAGATAACTATCTTCATAGAATTAGTGTAAAAAGAGCTGAAGCTGATAAATGAAAATATTTCTATGTTCACCTAATTTATCAAGGACAAGACAACATGATCAGACTCCTCCTTCAATAACGTTAAATGGTACCAACTAGGAATCCAGATTAAATCCACAACATCAACTCAAAATATTAAAATTATTATCAAGCGTCAACGGCAATAAGTAACATCATTTATTGATGCAATGAAATAAATTATGATAAAAATGTCTATCTGACAGAACCAATAACCACAAATATTTAGAACTAGAAAAATAACATCACATCCCTTAAGAAATGATGTAAATTACCTCCAACAACAGAACCAAATGGATAAAATACATAATCAAAGAAGATACTTATCATATCATCAATAATTCCTTCCACCCCTGTAACACCACCACAAAACAAAAAGGATTCATCTAGCAATATTCTACACCCTTTTAGCTATTATAATGCTGTGATAGCTCCTACCATTTTTACTGCTCTGGTAATAATTTACAATTCTTTTGAACTTGTTCACAGTATACAATATACACCCACTCAGCAAGCTTGTTTCCCCACTATTGCCTTTGTCTCACTGTTCAGAACCCATACAGTTACCTTATCTCCAGTCCAAAAGGAGTCCATTAAACTCTGAGCATTACTAATACCCGTAAGATTAATGAATGAAGAAAAATCAGCACATTACTACAAATATATTTCAAGCCCTAACCCACTGCTTGACCCAGACAATGTAAAAAAAAAACTCAGCAATTCCTTCATAGATTAAAGTTCTTAGTTGAGCTTAGTTGTTAACTGTGTGATAAATGCCAAGGAAGTGTTATTGACATTCAATGACCAATCACTACCGCAATTTCTAAGGAAAACATGGAAAGTGTAAGACTTCTGAAAATCAAAGGAATTTCAAATCTAACAATATTTTGGCTTACAATTTTGAGAAACAGGGGATAGAACATGTCAAAATATTAAATTAAACCTCCATAACACACCACTGAAATACACCCAACATAATTCCAGACTACAGTGACACATGACATATCTGATGTGTTGAACTTCTGAGTCACTCCCAAATTCAATGAATTCACTTGAGGCTGTTTCATTGAGATAACTGACTCAACAAAATAACTCAAATACCTTTTTTTATTTCTCCAACCTGTTTCTCTAATAGTAAATCTAAGGCTAAGTTAAAAAGAAAAAAATTTCTTTTCAGTTAATCAAATATTACAACGTTATACAGTGCAAAAACTATCTCTACATATGTGGAGTGCGTTAATATTATTAATAATTAATATTACTACACCATGGCAAAAAATAAAATCACTCGTTCACATCCAATCACTTGAAAGTAAGTAACATCAAGTTTAGTTAGCACCTTAATAGTTGACAACTTGTGAAACCCAGCAGCTTTAAGCATCTTTAACTCTTCATTGCCATATTTCAGATGAAACACCTCCCCACACCAATTAATTTTGAAAATAATCAAGAATTTAGTGAAATTATCTTCTCATTATTTAGTTGGTGTTTTGGAATATAAATTAACGCAAAACTTTGATGGAAAGTTTTAATTTACATCACTTTAAAACAGAATGTGTCACAAAACTAGGGGCAATCTGAGATGGGATGGCATCAAAAGGGTTAAAGAACAATAACATAAACAGTAGAACTCTAAACTTTGCAGTATTTGATTACTCCCCTCTATACCAAATTCAAATCTTGTTATAAAGTTGACTTTACCTTTCGTTTCTCCAGGATTAATAAAACAAATAGCAGTAGCATATTAGTGTCAATTCGCTTGAATATAACCTTTTCTTATATATTTGTGGCTTTGTGTCTAATTAAGGAACTAATATTACCTATAACAGAACATCTCAAATGTTATTCTTTTATTTGTTTCAGTCATTTGACTGCGGCCATGCTGGAGCACTGCCTTTAAAGAAAAATGCAAAGAGCTTTTCACAAGATTCCATGGTATATGGAAATGTAAGATTCAACATTTAAATTTAATAAGATATTTTTGTACAACATCTTAGATTTGTATTTCAATGCAGTCACTGCATTGTTTTGCAGCTAGTTTCTCTACCTTAATCTGAGGGTCTGGTCTTTTTGGAGAAGATTTTAGACTAAGCAAATAATAAAAATGACCTTCTATTCGTGAAAATGTGTCATTCATACATATCTATGAATCCAAATATATTAATCATTCAGAACTCTGTAAACAAGCTGCATGCATTTAAAAGCAGCAATTCTAAATCAGTTCAGTATGTATTGTGCTGGAATATTTGTCAGTCGTAAAACAGGATTTTTGTTCAATTGAAAGACAGGTTAACACTGTGTGTGTGCGCTTAGATATCAAGTTTCCATAGCTGTGTTGATTAGCCATGCTCTTAGAATGGTCTTAAAGATACATATTGAAAGTAATATTGAAATGTACTCATCCAAAGAAATAGGATAACTGTCTTCGCTAAGAATGTCTGTTGTGACTGAAGTTGTAGAATAGATAAACTCCCAAAACATGGACTAAGACTAGAATAGTTATATGTACCACTGATAACAAAGAAAATTAAAGAAAAATAATATTATAGGCTACGTTCAATATACACAATCTTTCTATTATATAACTCTGCTCCAATATTGATCTAAAAGATAAAAGAATGAAAGCAAAAAGTTTCATTCTCTTCAATTGTGTTGTCACGACTGGAATACATTTTGCACTGTGATTATAGATACCAATATCTGAAGGAAACTATGCTGTTATGTAACAATGCTGCAATACATGTACTTCCTTATGTATACTAGCTAAAAGTGTAAAAGACACAAAATGAAAAGAAAAAAAAGCAATCCCTTTGGACAAAGTCTTTTCTACCACAAAGTGTTTTGCACCAAATTATAGACACTCCCTGATCATTCTCACAACAAAGTTTAGCAGTGATTGGCTATCTGGAATTCAGTAACCAATGATGTTAGAGTTCACAAAATAACAAAATACAAGACAAGATATATAAATAAGTCCAGTTAATTTACATCACTTACAAGAGAACTAAATTTACAATGTTTAGTATTTAATATTATTTAGATTAAATTGGTTGATTAACCTTTTAGCATTCAAACTGGCCATATCTAGCCTAAGTATTCTAATTGTTTTATGTTCAAACTGGCGAAATCTGGCCTATCCTTCCTATCCTGCAATGTCATTCTGAAATGAAATAATCACATCATCAAAATAACAAAGCTACAGAGAAATGCACAATTAATTCAAAATAATGTAAACAAATAAGCATTACGTTTGACAGAATAGCCTGAATGCTAAAGGATTAAAGCCTTAAAAATGTTACTAAAACTGCAACAGATCAACAATATTGACAAAGAAACCCTACTTTTCAATACACAATGGCAGAAGAAAGCATCAGCTGGTAGAAGAAATCCATCCATTTTCTTCATATCTTTATAAACTAGCATTGGAAGAGCCATTTAATAACATATAAAGCTGTTAAATTTACCTTGTGAAGTACCAAAATTTTCATCATAGAACTGCAACCTGGTCACAAACATAGTTCCAGTTGTAGTGTGCTGTGTTGAAGTTACACAACAAAAGTGTTTGGTTGCAGAATCTATCATATATATCTATGTCAAATTTATGAAGGTTGTTGCTATATTATAACTTAATATTCACTATCTTTATTGTTATAAAGGTGGCGAGCAGATTTAATTGTTAACATACTGGACAAAATGCCACTAAGCATTTTGTCCAGTCTTTATGGTCTGAGTTCAAATTCTGCCAAGATCAACAAAATAAGTAACAATCAAGTAATGGGGGGGGGGTCGATGCAAGCAACTAGCCTCTTCTACCAAAATTTCAGGCCTTGTGCCTATAGTAGAAAAGATTAAGGGCAGTGGACTAACAGACCTATTAGTGTACAGAGCAGGGTGCCCTAAGCTATTTGTTCTGGCTCTTTACATTTTACATTGAGTTCAAATCCAATCATGGTCAACTTCACCTTTCGTTCAACCAGAGTCAAGTGCTTATATTAGAAATAATAATAGTAACAATAATAATAATAATAATAATAATAATAATAATAATAATAATAATAATAATAATAAAAATATAAATAATAAAAATAATAAAATAAATAATAATAAAAATATAAAGATCTTGAAATAGAAATTAGCAAAATGTGGAACCTGAAGACAAAAATAATACCTATTGTCATAGGTGCCCTGGGAAAGACAGCGAAACGGGCTGATTACTACCTAGCTCAGATACCAGGAAACCCCAAAATGGCTGAAGTTCAAAAGATAGTGCTCATGGGAACTGCCCATATCCTACGTAAAATACTGTCTATGTGATCTCAAATTTTAAAACAAACACATAATTTTCTTATGGTTTAACATTCTCTAGAACAACACTATGTACAAATCCAAATATATGGTACCCTAGGCATAACACCTACATGAACTTGTTGTCTCTTGAGGTCTCTGGGTGAGACTTGGATCCAACTTGTACAAATGCAAAACAAAAGTCAAACATAAAATAATAATAATAATAATAATAATAATAATAATAATAATAATAATAATAATAATAATAATAATAATAATAATAATAATAATAATAATAATAATAATAATAATAATAATAATAATAATAATAATAATAATAATAATGGTTTCAAATTTTACCACAAGAGTGGCAATTTTGGCGGAGGGTAAGAATCAATTACATCGACCCCAGTGTTCAACTGGTACTTGTAAAGTCAATCTGTGGAATTTGAACTCAGAATGTAAAGACAGAAGAAATGCTGCTAAGCATTCCATCTGGCATGCTAACAATTCTGTCAGCTCACCATAATAATAATAATAATAATAATAATTAGTAGTAGTAGTTTTCTTTTGAAATGTTTATCAAGAATAGTGAATTTGGTGGGGTTTTTGCCAGGTGCTGCTGCTGCTACAACTACTACTACTACTACTACCATTATTCATTCACTGTTATGAAGCATAATTATTTTTGAAAAGGTTGTAAAAATTCAATTTGTTTCTAATAAAATGAAAGCTGCTCAACAAGAAGATGTAATTGTAACCATCTAAAATTACTATTACAAATATTGTTCTGTTTGCTTCATTTTCATCAATGTTCAACATGATAAAGCAACAGAAGTACCTTATTAAGTTTCAAACACAAATGTACATAATCTGAATGGTTTCCAGAATGCATCTTTCTTTCCAATAATATAATACATCACAAAACATTTACAGAAAAATGCCCACAAGTCTTAAAGAACGAAAATTATTAAATAATGAAAGCATTGCGTCCCTTTGTTCCATTCCAAGTTTCTATATAAACATACTTATGGTAGCCAGTTCGTTAAAAAAGAAATAAAGCCATTATTGACCTAGTATTTTTTCAACTGCATTCAGCAACTTCTTTATCTAGTTCTGGATAACTAATAAATATCATCTGTCATACAATTTAAAGCACAGCAGCATTTTTCAATGAAGTGAGTTTGTTTTCCCTTCTGTTAAAATGGTTGCCATGATTATCTTAACAACTATACCTTCATTGCCTTTCTTTTCTAAAGCCAAGATTAGTTCCACAACCATTATATGTACTTATATCTGGACTCAATAGCATTTAACATGTATGAAAGACAAGTAGAAAGCCAGTTGCTTACTCAAATGATGTTAAGTTAACTAACTTCCTATAAAACACTATACAATGTTTGCATTGTAATTAAAACTTAGGAAAGCATTCAATGAAGCACATATCAAAATTTAAATGTTGGTGTTTTAACTCATTCTGTTATTTCACCTCTCAAAACGGACATGCTAGAAATAGCAGCCAAATCTCATTCAAATTATACCTTACCCCCTTAAAAAAAGAAAATTAAGGACACATTAGGCAATGCAGTCACAAATTTTTTTTTTTTTAAGTCAGGGTGGTAACGGCTAAAAAGAACTATTTGGCCATAGGTTTGCTGAATGAAGGCCAGCTTGCAGCGAACAAAAAACAACAATGGATATTGTACCATACTAAAACAGAAGTCTATTGTGCTTCACAATGTAAAATCTACAGCTAAATCTAATGATAATTCAATATAAATGTGTAGCGTACTTCTCTCTCAAATGCTTTAAAATTTTCTAATTAAGTTTTATTGTTCAGAAACAAACTGAGAAAAAAATCATTATCTACAAGAATGTCAATCCAAAAAACATTTGACTTCATACCAATACCTTTTACTTGTTTCAATCATTGGACTGTGGCCATGCTGGGACACCACCTTGAAGGGTTTAGTCAAACAAATAAATCTCAGACCACCACCTTTTTTTTTTTAAGTGTGGTGTTTATTCTATTGGTCTCGTTTGTTAAACTACTAAATTATGGGATCATAAACAAATGAACACTGACTGTCAAGTAGTAATGGTGGACAAACACAAATACACACATACAGACAGACAACGATGGGGGTTATTTCAGTTTCCATCTATCAAGTCCACTCAAAAGATTTCGGTCAGTCTGTGACAATAGTGGAAGAAATTTACCCAAGGTGCCACACAGTGGGACTGAACCCGAAACTATATGGTTGGGAAGCAAACTTCTTATCACACAGATACACCTACACCTAATATACCTATAATCAGTAAATTTATATTCTAAAACAAGCAACACAACTATAATTTTATACAGTTGAAATGTAAAGCATATGCATGTTCAGTAACAGCAATTTTTAATGTAAATGATAAGCATAAAACTCCATAAATAGTATGCTAAAGGTTTAAGCTAAAATGATTATAATTTTAGATTAATCTAAAGCTTAATCTCATACTGAAGACAAATAGAATTCATTAATGACAAAACTCTGTAGATGATAAGACTATAATTGATTGAGGATCTCTTAAAATATTCTAAGCCCATGTAGAGAAATTTCAATAGAAAGTAATAATCAGGTCTTAAGGTAAAAAGTATAAAAAGGAAATTATGAAAATAAAATAAAAAGATAATTTAAAAACAAACAACACTGGATTGAATTAGTCAAGCCTTACACTGCTCCTCATTTAACAATTTGACTGGGAAATTAACTTTCAGTTATTCCAAAAAAATAGAACTAGTATTTTCTGCAAGTCACACTGCCTCAATAAAACCTCAAATGAAAATGGCTTCAAATATGGCATTCCAGTATATATTAAAAAAAAAATTTTTTTAAACCTGCTTTCTGCATTAAGAATAATGAAATATTGAGTGGATATATCTGATTTCCACAATAAGAGGGTTAAAATGCCCTGTGCATAACAAAAGACTATTATTGTACAAATCAACTTAGAAGAGGGTTGTTTTTTTGTAAATTCTGATTTTAGACATTACATATTCTAACATCATTAATAACTCATTAAAATAGCAGGGATAGCAAGCTGTCTTTTCTCTTTCTCCTATAAATTGATATACTATATCAGAAATTAATGTGAGTGGGCTATGCGATGATGATAAGTTATCAGTAAATGCAATACATAGTCTAGTCTTGATGCTATGGGGATGATCATTTTACTACTGAGTTAAATAAAAATACAAACATAATTATAGCTTCAAAGATTAATAAGGTATACAGTGTAAAAAACACCTTACTTAAATATCACAATCCTTAGATAATCATCATCATCATCATCGTTTAACGTCCGCTTTCCATGCTAGCATGGGTTGGACGATTTGACTGAGGACTGGTGCAACCGGATGGCTACACCGGGCTCCAATCTAATTTGGCAGAGTTTCTACAGCTGGATGCCCTTCCTAACGCCAATAATAATGCTGTGAAATTTAATAGATCTGGAAATTTATGGCAATACTAACTAAATGTCAACAATGAATGTATGATAATTAGTTGAATTATGATGAGTGTTCAATTCTCACACAGCATAGTTTCTGACCATACGTTGGTTTCATTTTGTTGGCCCAAGCACATACAAAATAATAATAAAAAGTTTCGATAAAATTGCTTAGATTTCATACCAGACTAAGTTTAAATTCAACTCAGGCGCAGGCGTGGCTCTGTGGTAAGAAGTTTACTTTCCAACACATGGTTCAAGGTTCAGTCCCACTGTGTGATACTTTGGCGAAATGTCTCCTATTATAGCCTCAAGCTGACCAAAGCCATGTGACTGGATTTGATAAACGGAAACTGAAAGAAGCTAATCTCTCGTGTGTGTGTGTGTGTGTGTGTGTGTGTGTGTGTG
>NC_068984.1:119609387-119615808 GCF_001194135.2 Octopus bimaculoides | reverse complement strand
AGTATTGGTTCTCTATAAAAATGTTGAGCACCAAAGACAGTGGGTAGGGAAAGGAGAAACACTGGCACCCCAGGCTAAAGAAGGTCTTCACCCACGTAAGGTGTTGTTATCTGTTTGGTGCAATATAAAAGGTTTACAGTTCTATATTTAAGAGATGAAAAATTATGTACATTATTTACATTTGTTGGATATTTGTCCTCATCTTGTTTGTTAACACAACATTTCGGCTGATATACCCTCCAGCCTTCATCAGGTGTCTCGGGGAAATTTTGAACCTGGGGTCTCATTCCTAAGGTATTTTTTGACGTTATTATTATTATTTCAGATGGAAACTGAAAGAACCCCATCATATATTTTTTTGTGTGTGTGTGTGTGTGTGCATGTGTGCACACGCATCTTTGTCTTGACATCAGGCAATACTTTAAAAATAGTGTTGCTATCATACAAACCATGTCACAAAGCCTTTGCTGGTCCTCTAATACTAAGTAGACCAACATGGTCAGATGTTCCTCTTGGACAGCTGCTGAGAGAGTATTCTAAAAGGACAGTGTTCTGAGGTGAGGCACTAGACAAAGAGAAGGACAATGGTCGTGGACGTAGCAGTAGAAAAAGGCTGAGTGAGAAGACAGCACAGCAGTGAGCCACGGGTTGGAGCATACTAGCAAGTGACTTCATGGCTATTAGTCGAGTGGCCTATTTTTAATGCAGTCTAGGATATCTGAATGCGTAGTAGCAGCACTATCACAGTATTTTGTTTATCGAGTCTATGACACTACATTAAAGTGCAAATAATTACAGACATTAACTAGAATAGTTATGCTCATACAGAGTTGCTACAATATCAGCTGTATACAGCCAATACAGTTTATGAGATTGGTAACCATATGGAGACATTATTCCATCCAAAATTACTCACATCATTTGAATTAAACTGAATTCAAATGTAGAATGGTTACAATTTGTTGCTGTTGTTTACCCATGATCAAGCAAATCTATAATCAAACGTATTCTAGCTGTAGCCATCTATGTCATTTTTGTAAAAACTTAAAGCAATACTCATGCAATATCATCATCATCTGGTCACACTGCTTGTATGAATTCCTGTGACTTTCTGTCGCCATGCAATTCTATTGTTCTTCATCATATTTGGCAGGTCAGAGGGATTGTAGTTTGCCATCACAAATCTGCTTCATACAGGTCTTGGCTTGTCATCCCCTGCTAACTCTTCCTTGTGTAAGCTCCCACAAAAGAAATTCACTAACAATTTTGTCTTTAACTCTCCAGCAATGCCCTGCAAATCTGATTCTATGTTCTTTAACAATGTCTGATACTGGATGAAGGTTATCTGCAGCAGGAAAATCTAGACTTCCAGACAATATGAAAAGGGGCCTCTTTCAAGCAGCTGTTACCTCTTCTGTTGTATGGCTGCTCAGCATGGAGCCTTACCTCAAAATTGGAAAAAGATTTAATGGAACCTACACTCACGTGCTAAGAGTGGCTTTGAATGTCACCTGGAGATATCATTTGACTAATAAGCAATTGTATGGGAACTTTTGAGAAGAATGTATCCATCTTCTTTGAGAAAGTATAGTGTAATTTAAGGGAGATTTGCTTGTATATATTTGACAGTTGTTTCCAACAGGTTGAGCAACAATTTTACAGGCTTCCTAGTTAGCTCAAAATGTGCTTTCCAGACATAACAGAAAATCGATGAAAAAAATATCTTTTTAATATTAGTCATTAACTCATGATTTTTTGTTTTTTATTTTGCATTTTTTAATCGGAGCATATTTATTTCTAATTATTCTAAATAATATATTTAATGCACAGAGCATTAAAAAGATGACACTAACCTACGATTGTTATCTTTCATGCAAATGGTATCTTTGGATGATTCAACTGCAGGATGGCCATAGACCTATATGTCTGCATCAGAGACAAACAATGATACCTTAATTTTTCTTGCTATGGATGTCCATAGAAGCTTGCATTTATCTTTTATTTGTTTCAATCAGTGGACAGCAGCCATGCAGAGGCACCTCCTTGAAGTGTATAGTCAATCAACCCAGTATTTATTTTTCCACATCTGGTGCTTATTCTATCAGTCACTTTTGCCAAACTGCTAAATAATGGAGACATAGACAAACACTGGTTGTCAAGTAGTGTTGGTGGACAAACGACAAATGCAAAGACATACACATACACACAGATACATACATTCATACATGTGTATCTATAAGTGTGTGGATGTGGTTCAAAATTATACAAAAAACAAAAGAAAGAAAAAAAACAGAGACAGGTATAGAAACAACAAACAGACTGTATTAGTTTGATGCTCAGGAAAAATGGAAGAAGTCTTTGATGTTTTGAGCCTACATTCTTCAACAGAAAGAAACGAGAAAATAAAACAGATGAAGAAGGGGGGGGGGGAAATTAAGAAAAAACAAATGTCTGGATTGTGTGTGTGTGTGTGTGTGTGTGTTCCTGTATTCTTTTACTTGTTTCATTCAATTGACTGGCCATGCTACAGCACCACCTTAAAGGGGTTTTAGTCAAAGAAATTGATCCCAGGACTTATTCTTTGTAAGCCTAGTACTTATTTTATCGGTCTCTTTTACTGATCTGCTAAGTTACAGGGACATAAACACGGACACACAAATACACACAACAGGCTTCTTTCAGTTTCTGTTAATCAAATCCTCTCACAAGGCTTTGGTCGGCCTGAGGCTATAGTAGAAGTCACTTGCCCAAAGTACCACACAGTAAGACTGAACCTGGGACCATGTGGTTAGGAAACAAGCTTCCTACCACACAACCATGCCATTATCCTGTGAGTAACGATCTCTCAGATTTCTTCGATTAATAAATTAAAACCTAATTTCTCGCTGAAAACCTTGTGTGCGAACATTTCCCCAACCATTCCTAGTTGCAAAACGTGTGTATATAGAAGTGTACAGCTTAGCAGGAGTGCTGGTGACAATTCTATCAGAGGTTATATAACATATAGGTCAAGATATTCCAATTAACTTATAGTACTTATATTTTCATATGCCTAATATTGTAATTAGCAAAGTGCAAATTTGTGATAATTAGGTAAGCTCTATACAGATTGTATACACTGTTCACAGACACATACGATGACTTTAGGTCTATTTTCAATCAATATTTTAAACCTCACTCAGCTTTTGTTAGTGTCAATTCACATATACAATGGAGCCTTGAAGTGAATGATTGAATTGCTATATCAGCCAAATTTCTTGCAAATCATGGCCTATGACATCAGAAAAGGGAAAACACAAGAGATTATATAGTCATAGATAACACTAAGCTAGCAAAGAGAAAAAAAGTGAGTCAGTTAAGTTTGAAACGTCTTTGATCTTAAGTTGGATCAATTATAATTGACCAGGAACTAAATAACAAATATAGCAATAGATAAGCAAAATGCTAAACTGTCTAAAAATTTCATGAATATAAGGCATGGTTATAGGCATGGTTATAAGCACAGGAATAGCTGTGTATTAAGAAGTTTGCTTCCTACCCACAGCATGGCACCTTTGGCAAGTGTCTTCTTCTATAGCCTTGGGCCAACCAAAGCTTTGTGAGTGGATTCAGTAGACAGAAATTAAAAGAAGCTCATTGTATGTGTGTGTGAGTGAGTATGTCCATGTTTGTCCCCCACCACTGCTTGAAAATTGGTGTTTGTGCATTTATGTTCCTATAACTTAGTGGTTTAGCAAAGTAGACCAATAGAATAAGTACTGGGATTGATTCATTTGGCTAAAATTATTCAAGGTGGTGTCCCAATATGGTCACAATGTAATGAATAAAACAAGTAAAAGGTAAGATATAAGGAGGAAAACAATTAGTTTTAAATCTCAGAGCAATATATAAGCATTAATTTGAAAGAAACAAGTTCCAAGGTCAATAATACTCCTCATCAAAGCCAACACATATCTAAACAGAAAGCATATATAAGCCATTATAAGCATGCAAACACATAACATACAAAAACATATATATATACATATAGTGTGTGTGTGTGTGTGTGTGTGCGTGCGTGCGTGTGTGTGTGTGTTTTACAGTCTCCTACACTTTTTTTTGTTATAGCCTGTCCATATAATGTCCTACACATCAATTGCCTAGTGACAAATAAAGTAAAAAATTATTGATGATGATGAGGGGTCCAGAAATAAATAACTGTCTTGCAGTATTAGCTCTATAGGTTTTGGCACTCATTAGTTCTGAACAGGAGACAAAAGTATTTGGATTTGGAGAAGGTTATGATGAAGTCAGTGAACTTGAATTCTTCCCCAACAAATCTGTGATGATAACAAATCTATGTAATAATAATGTAAGAAATCATTATCATTAGCATGATGACTTTCTCTCAAACACGCCAATGATGTATTAGGAGTCAAGAGAATAGTATTGTAAGAAACAAAACCATTACAATAAAATCAATACAACTGCACCACAAATAAGATTTGCAATGCATTATACACAGAAGAAACACTTAATACCTAAGTATCAGCAAATTCAAGGACACTCCTAACCTGTCGACCAGTATGTCTCAGATTGACTCATATTCACAAGCATAAAGAGTATTGCCTTTAGAACACTCAGCTGCAGACCATTATTGAGCTGTGGATCATTTGATACCAGGCAGCACAGAAAGAATAAATTTTTAAATTTTACATCTACATTATTGACTATCACAGTCTGCAGGGTGTTTTTGCATCATACATGTATTATGTCTAGAATCATATATGTATTGAGCATTAAATTATATACCATGCAAGTGATCCCTCTGTAGTGCAAAAAAAGGTTGCGGGCTGCTACATTAGAACAGCTCTACCTACCAGCATCAAAATATATGTTTCTTAATTTTTTCTCTTTCCCTTATGGCAACCTTTGTTTTTACTTCCTTTATTTTTGTGATTAGTGGCCCCCTTGACAAATGTTTACAACCTGGTGTGCATGTGCACATGAAGACGTTCATTTGCTTAAGTTATTTTTGCTTGTATTTACCAATGTATTAACCCCCACTACACACACGTTTTACAAACTAACTTCTAACACCTTTCATTCTTCTCATTTACAAAAACACCTCTTTTTTTCTTCATCATGCTTTTCTACTCCATTTCCTTCTTCACTTACTATAATTATACGCACATGTTCATGGTATGTCTTGTCTGCATGTATATAGATGAATGTATATCTATATTTTTTTAAAATTCTTTACATGGACAGCAGCTATCCTGAAATAGCTTATGCTTTCAGCCCTCTTGGGGGCACCTTCTTCAAGGGTCACTAGTCAATTACATCAACACCTCAGCACTTTGTTCAAATTTATTCTATCAACCTCATAAAGGATGATCAGCTAAGCTGATTTGGGTATAAAGGGATATAAATGCAATAGGAACAGAACATCATAAGATATATCTGACACTAGGAGTCAAGAGAATGATATTATAAAAAATATAAACATTATGAAGATATGACCATCACAATAAAATCAATACAACTGCATCTCACAAACTTTGCAATGCCTTATACAAAGGAGAAATAAACCAGACTTTAGATGATGATTTCACTTAACAGTAACAATGTTCAAGGATTGTCCTAATCCATGGACCAACATTTTTAGTATGCTAACAGCACAGATCTTCTCCTCAGATTGCCTCATACCCACGCTGATTTTCTCTCCCAAACTGATACACATATTTACTTGATGGGTTTCCATGCAATTAACCATCAACCAGTTTCACAAGTCTTTTGGTTGACCTGAGGCTATGATAATAGTAGGTACTTCTCTAAGGTGCCATGCAGTGAAATCAAACCCAAAATCACATGACTGCAAAGGGAATTTCTTAACCGCAAAGTTATGTGTCTGACTCCTAACCCATTACCGTTCTCCTCATTTCTGTTTCTCTATGTTGTTCTATCTCATAGGGGCCACATACCACCAGTCTCAGTGACTAACCATCACTCCCTTTTCTTACTTTGTTCAATTTTATTTACAACATGCCAATATACTTTGTATTGAATCAAGCCAAGAGAACCCCAACATTGATACTCAACCCACAAGAAATAGGCAAATTCCTTTCAAACCAAAATAAGGTCTTTATAAAAGGACACATTGGATAATATAACAGAGATAAGATGGTCATAGCTTGAACATTTTTTTTTTTTTGTCTTTGTTTATAGATTAGATTAATAAGGGGTAACTTAGGGTTAAACAACTTGTCATGTGGTTTCAGGTTCGGTTCCACTGTATAGTACCTTCAACAAATGTCTTCTACTATAACCCCAAGCTGACTACAGCCTTGAGTGGATTTGGTGAAAGGAAACTGAAAGAAGCCCATGAGAAAGAGAGAGAGAGAGAGAGAGAGAGAGAGAGAAAGAGAGAGAGAGAAAGAGA
>NC_068984.1:119608458-119609240 GCF_001194135.2 Octopus bimaculoides | reverse complement strand
GGGGGGGGGGGAGCACTTGTTTTGACAAAGTGGTGGTTGTAAATGAGCAATGTTTATTTCCAATCTTCCTTAAAACAGTTTATGAGGAAATAAAACTCATCTTGGAAATTAGCAAAAGGAAGTGCATCCATCTGTAGAAAATCTACCCCAACAAAAATCTGGAACCCTAACTTCCTCCATATCAGTACTGTAAGCATTCTAATCATTCATCAATTAATCCCTCCACTGAGTGCTTCACTTACTAGTTAATATAAATAGAATCACTTAAACAACATTGAGATAAGCTACAAGGTGATAAGATCATGCTGTCATATTTAAGACAGATGAAAAATCACAACAAATATGCCAAAAGGATGGCTGAACTAATCACTAACCATTGCAATTATTTAAATGTTTGTATAGCATAGGTATGGCTGCATGGTAAGAAGTTTGCTTGTCAACCACACAGCTCCAGATTCAATCCTACTGCATGGGCAAATGTCTTCTACTGGGCACCTAGGGCAAGTTATTTTCTTCTGTAGCCTGCGTGCGTGTTATTGCCTCTATGCCTTGACATCACATAACAGTCGCAAACAAATATCAACATCATACAAGCAGTGTTTTTCGTTCCCTATCTTCCATGAAAGCATATCTGGTTATGGAGAAATATTACCTTGCTTAGAAACAAGTAAAGGCTAGTGACAGGAAGTGAGCTGTCCTTAGAAAATCTGCCTCAACAAAATTCCGTCCAATCTATACAACCATGGAAAAGTGAATGTTAAAAAGAAAAGTGATATCTGTCT
>NC_068984.1:119599546-119606299 GCF_001194135.2 Octopus bimaculoides | reverse complement strand
TATATATATATATATATATATATATTTGTGTGGTGAATGTTTAAGGAATTACATAGTTTGGTTTCCAAGAAACCAAATCATTTTCCTGAATCAAAGTGATTCCTAAAACATAAACTCCCATCTCTTTCCATTTGTAGTTAAGAAATAGGAGTCAGCCTGGATAAAGTGTAGTTTAACGATGGTTAACCCAAGCAGAAAGAGAACTATTTCTGTTTAGATAGACAGAGGTGAATAAACTATTTTGTGTAAAGAGATCCCTATGCTTAAAACGAGTTTTGAGATCTGAAAACTTAAATAACCAAATTAACTTCACTGCCACAATATTTGAAATTGTGAGAAGATTGCATCTGTTATGGTTCTACCAAAACTGAGATTTTGTTCAATCAGCTTTTAGGTTAACTACACACATCAATGGATTAAGACGAAATGACTGAATAAAAAGTCAACACATTTCTAACATAAGGGTGTATTGAATACTTAATGAAGGAGGGAGAGATGGATGGATGAACAGGTGGATAGATACATAGGAAGTAGGGTACATTTATTGTTTAACCAAGGACTGCTGAGTTAGTACATAAAAACTTTTAGTTTTGATTCTTAAATTTATGAGACCTCTGACACATATGTCTTCTTGTAATCAAACTAATTGTACATTTTTCTATAGACTGAACACACACAATATACATGGCAGATGTGACTCGTTGAGCTACATTTTAGCAGTCTAACCTGCTAATATTAGAATGTAAATGCTGTTGTGATTTTTAATATTTTTTATATTGTTTATTAAAATGCACCAGTATACTTAGTAGAGAGGTTGGTATGACAAAGGGCATTTAGCCATAGAAAGTAAGCCAAAATGAAACATACAAGTGAAATGCGGCTCTCTAACATGCTCAGGAGAGCAATAAGTCTGATTAAGAACTGACTCAGGTCATGACAATTTTCCCAGATCATGTCAGCATAGAAAATAGATGTACAATGATAATAATGATATTAAAGGGAGTTACAAGCAATTAACCATAAAACAAAGTTTACAAAATTTTAAAGGAAAAAAAAGGCTGTTTTTTTATCAAAAGGCTATAAAAAATTACAATTAAACTTAGTTATATACCTTAATATATAAAAATGTATGTATGCATATATGAAAGATACTATAAAACGAAAATCAAGGATTTTTAAATTGGTAATCTCTGATTATGAATTACCAATATGTGTGTGTCTGTCCAGTCCAAATCTCAGTATCATTTCATTTATATCCACCTACCCATAACTTGAAGATACATCTGAAAACATTTTCACCACCATCCTCTCTCCTTCCCTCCTCACACTGGGATAACCACTTATCTCCTTTACAGGAAGACACCTGTTTCTGTCCATCCAACTATTATACTTCAACTCCTCACTACCTGGTACAAATCTGATTCTCTCAATACTACTCCATACTAAGTTGGGGGAGGTCTTGTATTGCAAATTACTTGACCTTGCTGGTGGTGGCACCACATAAATACCCTGGACACTTCATAAAGTGGTTGGTGGTAAGAAAGAAAGGCATCCAGCCTTAGAAACAATGCCAAAGCAGACAATAAATCTTGGCACATTCCTTTGGCTTGCCAGCTCCTGTCAAATCGTCCAACACATGCCTACATGGAAAATGAACGTGTGATAATGATGATCACACACACACACACACACACACGTAACTCAGTGGTCAGAGCATCAGGCTTACAATCGTGAGATTGTGAGTTCAATTCCCAGACTGGGCTGTGTGTTGTGTTCTTGAGCAAGACACTTTTACTTCACATTGCTCCCTTTTCACTCAGCTGTAGAGATGAGTTGCAAAATCACTGGTGCCAAGCTGTATCAGCCTTTGTCTTTCTCTTTAGACAACATCAGTGGTGTGAAGAGGAGAGATTGGTATGCATGCACAACTGCTGGTCTCTAACAAACAACCTTGCCTGGACTTGTGCCTCAGAGGGGAACTTTCTAGGTGCAATCTCATGGTCAGTTGTGACTAAGCGGTGGGGGGGGGGGTCTTTATATTCATTACAACTTAAAACATTTAAATAAATGATTATTTTAAAAGAAATAACCACCACCAGTAACAAAATCCTTCATTTTCTAGATTAAAGTGTTGTTTGAATATAAAATTTAAATGAATGTAACATGAAAAATTATATTAAATAAAATAAAAATTATAGTGTAATGGTGCAGGCATAACTGTACAGTTAAAAAGTTTGCTTTACAACCATATTGTTTGGGATTGAGTTCTACTGGATGGCATTTTGGGCAAGTGTCTTCTACTACAGCCCCAGGTCAACCAAAGCCTTATAAATGGATTTGATAGACAGAAACTAAAAGAAGCCCATGTGTATGTGTTTGCATATTTCTGTTTGTCTTCATACTGCATGACACTTGTAAACAAATATCACTGTTATACAAACAATTACACTTGCTTGCAATCTTCCATGAAAACATGCCTGGCCACTGTGCTCTTTGCATTCATGGGACTAGGGAAACAGGTAAGCTTTTGCAACACAAGGAGCATCTAGTAATAGAAAATTTGACTCAATGAATTTCATATGACCCATGTAAGCATGGAATAGTAGACATCAATGATGATGATGACTGTCCACTAACTGTCTCTCTCGCTAGCTTAATTTCTGTAAGCAACATAAACAAATATACAGAAACATTCACATTATGTTAAGACTTAGAGAATTTATTTTCCTTTCTTTGTGTACACTTGCAACACTTTTTAACTTGATAAACTTCCCACGGTGTGGGAATAACACACAATTCTTTTTCAAAACAAAGAAATGAAAAAAGAACTTTTGACTGTATTCAGTAACACAATGATCTTATAACTAGTCAGAAAGTAGAAGGAACATTCCTTCTTTTTCCTGTGTACTCTATTGGGCTACAGTGCTTGATATAACCTCAATTTAACAAAGAAAATAAAGCAGTCATCTACTATATCAATATTCTTTTACTTGTTTCAGTCATTTGACTGCAGCCATGCTGGAGCACCACCTTTAGTCGAACAAATCAACTCCATGACTTATTCTTTGTAAGCCTAGTACTTATTCTATCAGTCATTTTTGACAACAGTTAAGTTATGGGGACGTAAACACACCAACATCAGTTGTCAAGCAATGGTGGGGGGGGGGGGGGGGACAAAAATACATACATACATGTGTGTGTGTGTGTGTGTGTGTGTGTGTCTGTGTGTTTGACAAGCTTCTTTCAGTTTCTGTCTACCAAATCCACTCACAAGGCTTTGGTCGGCCCAAGGCTATAGTAGAAGATACTTGCCCAAGGTGCCTCACAGTAGGACAGAACCCAGAACCATGTGGTTGGGAAGCAAGCTTCTTACCACTGTCCTACTTCCTAATGGCAATCTTTATATCCTACTTAACATGGATGTATTGTAAAACTGCAGTATTACTGTGGTGTAATATAGATGCCTAGTGCTAAGAAGCACAAAAATATTAGCAGCAGGTGAGAATTATCCAGTAAGAGAACAGAACCATTCTTATCTGCTACTGATATTTCTGTTTCTTAGCACTAGACATCTATGTGAGAGGATTTTTCAAGGCAAATAACCACAGTAAAATGACATCCTAACAATATCATTTGATATTCATACTACTTTTTAGTATATCTTTGTTAAATTTGTAACATAAACTGTTTGTAACACTCAACTCTTTACCATGCTAATTGATCATTTCTCTTTTTCTGCCCTTCTATTAAATGTAAGTAGCCACAAATCCTCTACAAGAACCTGCTCAGCAACCCCTTTCATACATTAACAGCCATAAAGCTGACTCCCACCTTCCCCAGGGTTCTTAGTCCTGCAAGCTGCATGACAACAAAAGCACCCAGTACACACAATAAAGTGATTGGTGCTAGGAAGGGGATCCAGCTGCAGAAACAATACTGGAGCATGATGCAACTTTTGGACTCACCAGATCCTATCAAACCATCCAACCCATGCCAGCATGGAACGTGTATGTTAAATGATGATGATGAATCTTTCCAAAATTATATCAAAACTTTTCCAATATAACATCAAAACATTGAAAAACTAAAATCAAAATGCTGCATGGTATACAGACAAGAATAGACTAACGGATTGTATTGTTAGTATTTCTTCATGAAAGACTCAGAAACTGTTTAACCCTTTTGGTATCAACCTGCTTGACACTGCCTTAGTTCAGATACAAACTTCTTGAATGAAAAACCTTCCTTCTAAATTTCATGCTAATTTATGTTCCAGACACTAGCTTAGTAACAAAGTTATCTTCCTAATTTCTTCATTATTTTCAAAATTAATTGAAACAACAGCAATCTATACCAACAGATACATGATAATAAAAAAAGTTAAAAAGTAAATAGCTGAAGAAACTTACACATATTCAGTTGCCGAATAAAACTGGCAATGTTGTTATGTTTGAAGTACAATGGTAATATTTCCTTTGCAAATCGCACTTGGTCATGGACATGGAAGCTTTTGCCATTCTTGAGGAAAGAAAAAAGGGGAAAAACATTTCAATTAGTAAAAGTTACATTTTTAATATGAGTAAAATTCAATTTCATTTATCAAAAGTGAATTCATAATATTCCTTACTCAATAATATCAAATATTAAAGTTGAAATAAAGGGTTTCAAAATTGATCTTTTAATAGGAAGAAGGAAAGGTTTTTTCCAATTTCTGATTTTTACATGATCATCAAGTAATAGCACCTATTTTGGTGTCACATAAAAAGCATCTGTGCTGGTGCCACATAAAAAGCACCCAGTACACTTTATTAAGCGGTTGGTATTAGGAAGGGGATCCAGCCATAAAAACCATGCCAAAAACAGTCAATTGGAGCCTGGGCAGCTTTCTAGCTGGCCAACTCCTGTCGATTTGTCCAACCCATGCCAGCATGGAAAATGGACATATGATGATGATGATGTTGGTATTATCTTAGTTATAAAAATAATGCATCACACAGCAATTGAGTAACAATAGCAAACTATGTTACTGATTTACCAAGAACTTGGCCATAACATTCTAGCATTTGACAAAATACTTGTGTAAAGAATACGCCCCAAAAGTCTGCCATTATTTTTTAAGGTAAAACTAAAATTACCAACAAGAAATAACAACTTAGGTCTGTGACCGATACAGATTATGAGCTATATGAAGTAGAAATGTTTACTGAAGTAAGAAATACTAGTAAACTTCTTCAATCCATCAGTCTTGAACCAGTTGTTAAATTCAAAAAGGTTCATTAAACTTCTTCATTTTTAATATGTTCCATCCTAAACTGAGCTGGCTATTTGAGAAAATGTTCCTAATATAGAGTTTTAAGTAGCTGGAGATATATCTTGTCAAGTGGATGTTGATTTATTATTACCTCCGCCAAGGAAGGAGGTTATGTTTTTATCGGCGTTGGTTTGTCTGTCTGTGTGCAAAATAACTCAAAAAGTCGTGAACGGTATTTGATGAAACTTGCAGGAAAAGTTGGTAGTGACACAAGGAACAGATGCTGAAATTTTGGTAGTGATCCAGGAATTTTTATGGATTCTTGAAGGATTTTTCATTTGTTACATTTACTTTACAATAATTTTATTTTTAATTAATCCTTTAGCATTTAATCCAGCTATATACAGCCCAAATATTATACTTGTTTTATGTTAAAACTGACCAGATCCAACCTCTCTGACCTACCCTATAATGCCATTCTAAAAATGCAAGATAATGCATATGACAAGGGAAATCTGAAAGCTAAAGTGTTAAAGTGCTTGTGATGATGATAATAATATGGAGTCAAGTTTCAGTGGAAGTGCTGGTAGCCTACAACATCTAGGCAAACAATAACTAACCAGATATCTCAACTTTGCATTACAAAATTGAGAATAACAAAATTTCAGTTAACATTCTCTCGGTCATACATCTATGTATACATACATACATAACAACCTGCGTGCGTGTGTGAATCACTGAAGCCATTCATACATACATAACGTCTCTCGCTTTTTCTCTGTCATTCACTCACTACAAAAAGTGAATAAAAATTTCAGTTATCACTCTCTCTTTCTTTCTTTCTTTCTCTCTCTCTCTCTCTCTCACATGTACACACCAGCAACATTATTCTCTCTGTCTCTTCACACACACATTAACAAAAGCAATTCACATACACACTTCACATTCTGTCTCGCACGCCTCATCAAACACACACACATGCACGCACATCAATTCTTCCGCTTCACGCCAACTTCAAAAGAACTTCATTCATACAATCGAGCTCTCTGCGTCTCTTTTGCTTTCACACAGACTTCAAAAGATCCCCTTTCCATCCAACCCCATATTTAAAAAATTTTTTTTTAAATTTACGGAATCCAATGACAATCTTCAAAAATGTAAATAAAGACACGGGGTTTATAAGTGGTTTGTAAGTGACAGTTGTGTGCTCCCATATCGAAAGATCGCCCAATGTTTTAATGATTAGACAGAGGTCCAATAGAATAGCTCTCAGAAACAGACTACGTGTAAATGCGTTCTTCACAACCCCTGAAGTTGTTTTCTGATAAGGGAAGGGGGTCCAGGAAATTTTCATACAGCTGAAACCTCCAATCAAAATAGGGGACCCGAAATGATAAGGTTGAGAAAAGCTGTTATAGATTATGCCTAACTGAAAACAATCACAACCGCATCATCCAAACAGACCGGGTGAAACCGGGCTTAGCTGCTAGTGTGTGTGTGTA